>NW_010265893.1:9227-21474 GCF_000690775.1 Eurypyga helias
ATGTGAGAATGATTTGTTGTTTTATACATCTGAGAGTAAGTAAAATGAGAAGTGAAAGGAATCTCTTCACTGATAGAAACTTGGGGATTTGCAGCAGTGCTTACTGGGGATGTTAGCCAGTAAAGCAGGCAAAGGTATAACATGGCAAGACCGTGACGGTCTGGTCTTTGCTAGCAGTAGCAGTGGATTGACCACAGTATAGAAATCTTGCAACTGTATTTCCTAAAATCATAGAATCACAGAATCATTTGGGTTGGAAGGGACCTTAAAGACCATCTAGTTCCAATCCCCTTGTCATGGGCAGGGACACCTTCCACTAGACCAGGTTGCTCAAAGCCTCATCCAGCCTGGCCTTGAACACTTCCAGGGATGGGGCATCCACAGCTTCTCTGGGCAACCTGTTCCAGTGCCTCACTACCCTCTCCATGAAGAACTTCTTCCTGATATCCAATCTAAACCTCCCCACTTTCAATTTAAACCCGTTACGCCTTGTCCTGTCACTACAGGCCCTTGTAAAAAGTCCCCTCCCAGCTTCCTTGTAGGCCCCCTTAATAAATAACATTAAAGAAGAAAGTTTTATTGCTGCCCTGAACAATTCTTTGTACTATTATGAGTAGCTGGTTGCTGCAAAGATTAACTTTCATCTAAAGCTACTAAAAGCAAGTTTTAAAAAAATAGTTCTACAAGTTAAATATATTATACGTAGGTTTAATTCTTGTCCTTTGTTGGTTCTTTAAGGGGGAGAAAGGGAAGTACATCTACATTTCTTTTTTTGAATAAATTATTTCCTTACTTTTCCTTTTGATCTTTTGTCTGTTATTTTGATACAGGCTGTCTCCTTTCTGAGAAAATTTTAGTTTCACAAGTATCTGCTTGGCAGCAGTCTGGATAAAAAGAGTGCCTAACATTAATTCATATTCCACAGTGTCAGTAAATAGTATTGGAAGCTACAATAAATGTGGTGCGTTACAGTACTTTTACAAAGTTAAAGTCACGTTCTACATTAAATATATGGTGTATGTATTTGTTGGCCGAGAAAGAAAACAAAACTATTCAGGTCATCATAGGTGAAAATAGTTTCTTCTTTCTTACAGCCAGAAGATATGTTTGTTTGTGACATGAACGAACGGGACATCAGTGGTCCTCCCCCGCACAAGAAACTGAAGAAAAGCCAGTGCACACCTCTTTTTATGAACGCCTACACTATGAGAGGTGGGTAGCAAATGTTTTTAGTTCAGCAGTAACTGAAACACTGTATATACACATACACAAAATTGAAATTCAGTACCATATTCTTTATGTATGGAGATTACAGTGAAATAAACATGAAACTATAAAATAAATTGATTTGCAAAGGGATATGTACAACGGCAGGTAATCCATGGTAATGTCCTGGGAATGTCATTTGCATTTTAATCTTTTCATGTAGCTGTACCTGTGATCATCTTTATGGCACTGATTTTTAGTACAGTGTTTTCATAGGTTGCAGGAGGAACTGGGAGATTTACAGCAGTTTTATACAGGGTGTTTTGTGTACTCAGCGACTGTGGTTTAGATCCTTTCACAACCATTGGCTGTGTTCGGAGGTTCTAAGTTGCTGAGAGGTGAAGAACATAGGAAACTTCTCTTTTGCAGGTGGACCGTAATAAAGAGCTTTTGCTGTTGTGTAAGATTTACATCTATTACTTTAGAAAGGATTTAGGGAGCCTTTTCTGATCTTCCTGCACCAGAAGCATACATGTATACCTGAGGAAAACTCATTTCATGTTTTAGGCAACATTGCAACTTAATTAGTAAATTATAATTATTGTCTACCTACCTTTCCATCATGACACAATAAGATAACAATAACAATTTTTTTCAGTGTCAGCAGATAATCGAAGAAGAGTGCTAGCATAAAAAGAAAGCAAAAGCCTTTAAAATTTCATCTCACAAATAATAAGTTTGGGACTTTTTTAGAATCTCAGAACTATGATAAAATTAGTAGACTTTTTCAGTCATTGCAGTATATAAAGAAATGTACAGGTAGTGTTTCTCCTTGAATCTGTGCAAGTAGTTTCTCTCCTGGAATTTGTCACTAACCAGAAGTTAACACTAGCGTCCTAAGACAATCCATAATGATCCTTTATATGTGAGTAACTTTCTCATACCTTCATTTAGGTTGTTTTATATTTTTTCCTCTAATACAGTAAATTACCATTTGCTAGGATGCCTACCCAAAGGAAATGATTCAAGTCTGTGAATAAAATATTCTTAATAGACACATTTTAAAATTAATGCTAAAAATATATTTTTTTTCTTCCTTTTCTGTTCTTAGGGGCAGGTGCAGTGATCCATACTCATTCCAAGGCTGCTGTTATGGTTACTCTTCTTTACCCAGGGAGTGAGTTCAGCATTACCCATCAGGAGATGATAAAAGGAATCCAGAAGTGTACTTCTGGAGGCTATTACCGGTATGTCTCTATATATAAGAACAGAGGCATACTATTTGATCATTTGTTTTCAGCAATATAAATAGGTGGCAAGTCATTTTATGTTCATTAAAGTGTGTAATATAAAGTATTAGGAATAAGAAGGAAATCTCTGAATCAGTCATTGGCTTTCCCAAAGAAAGCCTCAAGCCTATGGAAAGAGATCTGGGATAAAATCTTGTAATGCCAAGGCTACTGTGGTCTGTTGAGCTACAGATACAAACTAGATAAAGCGCTTTGTCCTGACAAATGCCTTGAGAACAGAACTGTTAACTCAGCTATAAAATGTGAAACTGAAACTGGAGCCAACCAACATTAGCTTGGACTGACAGTGTACAAACTACATTTGGGTGGACTTCACGTACCACTGCCTGTGCTAGTTCAGGGCATGTTAAGAGAGTGGAGGATTTCAGACTTTACTTGACACAGTTTGAAAGAAGATTCAGAATAAACAGCACATTAAAGATAGTATTATTACCTTTCAAGGATGAACTCTGAGGTAAGTGCTGAGTTATTCCAAATTATGTGTGATGGCTTGTTTTGAGGACTCCACCCACAGAGCACTGAACTGGGATCCACAAACAACTTGTGTATAATATGTGACGATTAGATGAAAAATTGAAATGCTAAGTTCTTCCCACTTTTTGATGCTAATTTTTGTAACTAACTTGCTTTTGGCAAGTGAGCAAGCCATGTGTCTGGCATGTGATTTTACACCCAGGCATATTTTATTCAGTTTTGGTTGACTTGCCAACTTTACCTTCTTAGCATTTGCATTTTTAATGTGGCAAAAGAACAGCCCTTACATTGAATTGTATAATGACACTGGTTTTAAAAAATTCCATCACAATTTTCTTTTTTGGCTATCCATTTTGAATTCTCAAACATTCTAAATGTTAGTTAGGAGACATTGTATTTATTGGGTTCCGTATTTCAAAGTTGTCCTGTGTCATCCTGTTAATTTACCAGAAAATCTAAAGAAATCAAAGCTCTAGTTTACATGGTTCCGAAGTACATATTCGTCCATACTAGACTGATTCCACAGTCTTGCCTCACACGAGGCTTCCCGTGGAATTCAAAAGAAATTCAATAGTACAGAATGAGATCTTTCAAAAAAGGGATTGACGATATATTGTTTCTAATTGCATAAAGCTTTTCTGGAAGCTATTCAGGAAAATTCTACAGGTAGGATAATCAGAAGTATTTGTTTGCCTTAATATGATCTCAGTGATGCCAGAATAGTTTTACCTTTGACTTCAGTAGAAGAATTAGATCTGTAGTGAAAGGCTTTGAAAGTCTGAGACAGTCCCAAGATATTTTATATGAAGGTTTGGCTAAATGTAGGCTGCTTATATTTCAATGAAACTGAAGAGTTATTATGTATTTAACTCATTCAGAGTCTTCTTAGGGTTTTATAGATATTAGCTCTTGATAAAAACCTTATGGTTATGTTTAGACATCAGTTATGGTATGTATACCCACTTCCAAACTGACGTCCAAGTAGAAAGCAGAACCTAGGAAACCAGGCCCTTAGCTCGTTTGGCCTCCCTAGTAGCAAACACTCCACATCCAATTGTTACGATCAGAACAGGGAAGAGTCAAAGTACACCTACGAATCCCATTTCGTTCACTGTTCTGATAGTGCATCACCATTGAAAACTGTAAGGGATGAGACTTCAGTTTTCTGATGATCTGATTTGAAGTACAAGCTGTATTATTTTTACCATTGCTCTCTTTCTGTGTTTTGTAAAAGTAAGTACTACTAGCATCCACTCATGAATTATCTATGTGATCTCAATGATAAATCTGAATCTGAACTGGGGACTTATTAAAACTATTTAAACAAGTTTCTGCCAGTGTTAATTAAGGTTCAAACAATGCCAAATATCCCAGTCCTCCTTCAGAAGAAACTCTTAGGCAAGTTCCACTGTGTAACATGCATCATCTTGTTTTTGGAACTGGGGTTCTCAGGCTGTCTTAAGATCACATATAGCCCACCAATGACTCCATCACAGAGAATTTTTTTCATGTGTTGACTCTATTTTCTATTTATACGCCTTAGCAGGACAATCTTATTTCCAGGGGCTTTTTGGACTAGCTAATTTTTTTTTTTTCCCTGCTCTCCAGCAAACAGCTTCATTTCCTTCTTCATGATGTGATTCTTTTAAATAATTTAATCTGAGATAAAGCTTGTAGATGATGCCAATACAGGATGAAGAGAGTCTGAAAAAGTTGTAAAGGGACCTAACTACAGAGTGATATGTGAACAAAAAGCTACACCTAATACATTAAAGTGTTATTTTCTGTTTGTGCCTCAAGTGTAGCTCAGGTATTGCCAGCATAGCATACATTTGGGAGTGAGAGACGTTCCTGAGTGTTCTTCTATTACACTGTGACTCCCAAGAGAATAGTGTAAAATCACTAGTGTTGAGAATTTGTTAACATCTCTACACAGTCAAAGGAGAATCTCTTTCTTTGGGAAAAGCTTCATACATCCAAACACAGCAATTTTTAAACACATGAACATTTATTTTTCTTTCAGATATGATGATACACTAGTGGTTCCCATTATTGAGAATACACCAGAAGAGAAGGATCTCAAGGAGAGAATGGCACGTGCCTTGGAAAGATACCCAGACTCTTGTGCTGTTTTGGTCAGACGTCACGGGGTTTATGTGTGGGGAGAAACATGGGAAAAAGCCAAAACGATGTGAGCACAATTTAGGAATGTGATATCTTTTGCCATTATACCTCAAAATCCTCATGACCTTAATGTCATGTGTGTTTCCAACCCATGGACAATGATTCAGAACATTAAGTTCTGGCTACACGGAATGCATAGGGAGCTTTTGGGAATGTGTTCATTCATGATTCCACCGCTTGGTTTTCCTTTCGTATCAATGCTGACTGATAGGGTTACCAACATTTTCCTTTCATATGGACAAGCCTTCCTCATGAAACCTGCAGGCAGTCTCTGCTTTTATACCTGACACCTGCCAATACTCTTTGTGTAGTCTTCCCTAGTCCCATTTTTGGAATTTTCTTCATTTGCTGACGGAAATGCAGCAAATGAGGCTCATGTAACAAAAATGCTGGGTACTTTCCATACCACAATAATGGAAATAAATGATAACAGAGCTGTCCAAGTCAGACTGTCGCATTGGTGATGTACAGCTCAAGGAAGTAAACTATATCCATAAAACCTGGTAAGACTTGAGCCTTACTTTACATTTCACATTTTTTTCCTTTTAATTTTAGGTGTGAGTGTTACGATTACTTGTTTGATATCGCCGTGCAGATGAAGCAGCATGGGCTAGATCCTTCAAAACATCCAGCAGGAGAAAATGGGATCGTGTAAATGACAACAACATTCATATTCAGGTGTGAATTTATCTGTAGACAGGATCTCTTTGGAGGGAGAGACTACAGATGACACCATCACTCCAGTCTGCTTTCCCACTCAGGAAGGTTCAGTATTACACATCTCCTCCACTCCACTCTGTTACCAGTGCAATTGTGTTTGTGCCTGAGATAATGCCCCGTTACACACAGTGGAACAAAAAGATATGTATTAATAGTTAAGTATGTCCTGTGCATGTTTTAGCACCTATGTACAGCAGGGAATGTGATTGCTTTTTCAAACTGAATTGTATCAAGCATTACCAGAAAAAGTCAGTGGAGAAGACTCCAGCCTAGTAAGCTAATTTATACAGAGATGCCTTAGCAACCACTTCCAGGTTTGATTTTAGTCCATCTCAAGGGTATTACTTACATGATGGGTGGTTGTTTTCTTTTCCTTCAGCAGAAAAGGCTGGTTGCAATTTGATTAAGTTTCATTGATGAGCATCACCTGTTTACCTCATACAGAAAATTACCATGACTTTCTCTTTTCTAATGCAGCAATGATCAGTGTTTTGAAAGTTTTTGTAACAAATATTTTGAATTAAAAGCACACGGATAATATGATCAGGCAGTACTTTACATGGAGGATCCCTGAAACAATTCTCACTTAAGCTATATACAGGTTGTTGCAGCAAAATGCACTGGTAGCATAATATTTCAGAGTCTGGACACTTCTTCCTAAAAACCTAAGCAAGTTTAAAGAAACCAGTACTGAGATTAAAAAGGAGTTGTTAGGCCAAAATGATGGTCTAATTAAACAGGATAGGCTAAGTTGGCCCATCAGATAATCCTCTCCACCCACCCAGTTTGCATCAGGAGAGATGACAAATGGCTGCTCAGGCAGCATGAGCCCAGAACAGACAGGTACGTGGGTCATTAGCCTTTATGCCCACACTAGAGAAGGAGGCAGTGGGACAGGAGGCTTGCTGTCAAGTGAGCCTCTGTGTGAACAGGTATTTGGAGTGCTGCCACTGCATGCAGTGATGAGGACATGCTGGCTAGCCACACCTGCACAGGGCTACCTCATGGCCCACAACAGCCATTCTAAAACGGCTCTTCAGCCTCTGCAGTTGAATAGGCTGGGCTAACACAGTGGCATTAATATTCCTTTGCCTATTTCCTTTTACTGAATACCTAGAGTTTTAGAATATTTTCACTTTTGTCTTGTTTCTCCTATACAGGTTTCTAACATGATGGGAGTTTCAGATTCCACCTCAGCTGTTAAAGCCAGAAGAGGGTGCTGTTATACTCTGCTGATTGACAGATATTAGCAGTCAGTTTTGACTGTTAAACACATCCAGGAAGAAAAGGAGGGTTCAAACAAACAAACAATTTAACAATCATTGCTATTTATGAATCCTGTGAAATGCTACAGTAGGCGGAATGAAAATTCAGATTCAAAAAAAAAAGATTTTGTAAAAGGCTGTGGAGAACTAATGTGACATATTATATGCTTTAAAAATGAACATTTCAACAACCTGCATTTGTTGATCCTGCTCTACTGCTATATCATTTAACTTGTTCTAGGTCTCCATTTCTGAAAGTTATACTTGCCTTTATTCTTGGGGAAAAAAGGGAAGACGACCCCTTAATTAGAAGTTAGGTGTAAACTTTAAAGCGTTGTTTGAACTTGGTTCATTCACACCATGTTAATAGGTTCCTTTTTTTAAATTAAGCCTGTAACATATATATATTTTTAAATTCTTTTGACTGTCATTATAATGAGTAGGAAACATAATTTTATAGCATGCATTTGGAAGTTGTTACTGAGAGACTGCTCTGGGTCTTGTCTGGTTTTTACTTTTTTTAATTCATTCATTTTTAATAAGATTTGTTTATTACAACTTTAAAACACCTTTTTATGACCTGTGATTAGCCAGCCTAAGGTAGATGTAATGAAACTGCTCATTGAAATACAGTCTCACTTATTTATGTACCTTAGTCTCTTCTTTCAAAATCTACTGGAATGGCCCCCCAGAGTCATCAGTCTAAGCCTGGATTGACTAACTTTCTGAGTGAGTACTGAGACTAGTCCCAAGGGTGAATTGAGACAGGGTGAGCACCAGTTGACCTTGTTTTCTACTAGGGGCGATGCATTCCCACCACTTCCTCTTGCATCATCTCTGGCACTTCTTTTTGAGCTTCTGTGCCGTGAATTAACTCTTCAGCCTTAGAGAAAACTACTGCAGGAGTGTGGGGGGAAAAATCATTATATTATTTCCTAATAAGCCACTGGTAAAACATTGAATCATCTCAGAGGTGGGGCAAAAGAGGAGGTGGCTGAAGGCAGGGGTGGCAGACAAAGCTTTCATGGGGGTGACTGTTCATGCTTATTGGCTACTTGTGGACAGGCATTCACTGTGGATGTTCTGAAGAGGTCAGAAGGAACTGAAATCTCTGGAAAGCATTCTGCTAAACCAAGAAGTCAGGAATAAACTTATTTTTTTTACACATTAATGAGCATTGACTCTTCTTGAATTATCTATGTCAGACTGCTGATTATAGCACAACACATGCCATTGGTCTCTCTAGTTACTGGTAATTGTGTTGTGCTGAACTTGCACAAAAACCATCCTGCTTTGGTTTGGTGGGTATCCGTGTCCCCACACTAACCGTCTGTCACTGGGCTCCAAAACAACTCTTTTGCAGTAAAGCATCATGGTATAAGCCAAGTGCCTGCTGACCTGATCCTGCCTGCTGGGTTACCAGCTGTTTCTGAGCAGTAAGATGTGGTCATCTGTGCCATGACAGCTTGGTGTAGCCACCCAAGTTGCTGCTGCTGTGTTGCCAGTTTGTCGGCAACCACATCCCTCTTATCTTCACATCCCTTTAGCAGCTACAGCCTGTCTTTTCTGTGCTGCACAAGAGTTCAGCATCTGCTGCTACCAGACCAACAGCAGCTGTCAAAGGTGACATCAAGACCTCAACTGGCAGAGTTACCGCTCCAGAGGAATGAATCACTGTGGAATGACCTGCCATCAGAAACTTGCTGAGCGCTCACCTGCCAGGGTAACCTTCCCTCACCTCTGTGGGGTGCTTCAGATTTTCTCTACAGGAAATACCTAAGCTTTGCTCTCAAATTTTCCTGTCCCTGTCAGGCAGATAGCAACTAAAGAGTTGTTCATATGGTTCAAATAGGCCTCTTTTTTTTCCCCTTAATAATAGAATGGTTTGGGTTGGAAGGGACCTTAAAGATCACCCAGTTCCAACCCCCCTGCCATGGGCAGGGACACCTTCCACTAGACCAGATTGCTCAAAGCCTCATCCAGCCTGGCCTTGAACA
Source organism: Eurypyga helias (assembly GCF_000690775.1). Taxonomy (NCBI): domain Eukaryota; kingdom Metazoa; phylum Chordata; class Aves; order Eurypygiformes; family Eurypygidae; genus Eurypyga; species Eurypyga helias. The sequence continues at coordinate 18,384 of NW_010265893.1, forward strand.
CTTCCAGGGATGGGGCATCCACAGCTTCTCTGGGCAACCTGTTCCAGTACCTCACCACTGCAAGACTCAGCTGCATCAATTACAGTGAATTTAATTGAATGAAATCTTTGTCATTCTGTTCTTACATTAAAGGAATAGCCATGTGTAATTATTTTCTGGATTTCCTTACACATTTTAGGAACACAAGAATAGCACTGACTGGTTTATGGCACTGACTTGGTTTCAGAACTCCCTTCCTAAACGCTTGTGCTACCTGATTCTGAAAATTCGCAGAGTAGTGGTGCTGTGCTGATGGATTGACAGGTTTATTAGGATTGGTGTCTTATGATTGTTAGGCACGTTTGTCCTTCCCTGTTATATGTAGTGCTGTACCTGCAGGGTGCAACCTTTAAACTTTAGGGGGAGGGTGACCTTCAGTATTGTGGAATAGTGGTTATCGCTGTTACTGCAGGTTGTTGATGTATTTTTTTCATTATTAGACACTTGTTTGTCAATGGCAAATACTTTGCATTGACTCCACGTCTTGTGAGTGTATGTGGATTGCAGGAAGAACTTGGGTGAAAAACATTTCTTACATCAGAGAGTGACTTTGGACAGGCTGCATAGTCCTCTGCTCCACTTAAACACAAAACACATCTTTAAGTGTTTTCAAGATTTCAGAGGTGCAACTGACACAAGGGAAAGCAGACTGTATTTCCCTTCGCTTTTCTTCCCTATGGGCTTGCTAATGGAAACAGTTCCTAATGTGACAACCCACTTAGTCTTGAAATCTAGTCACCATCTATTGATTGTGACCTTTAATTATTTACTTAAACTGCTAGATTTCTGCAAAAAGTAAATTCCTGCCGTATTCTGATGATGCTGTCAGAATAGGACATAATTGTATCATTCCACAATACTGATGTTTTGTAAGGGTAAAGATGATTTTAACCTTGGTGGTGTTTTGTTGTGCATGTATAATGACAAACTACAAAAGAACACTCACAGGGAGAGGTATTTTTTGCCAAATATATTCCTCTGGGATCATGATAATTACAAATATTCAATTCCTCATCCAGCTACATTTTGCTACTCTGCAGCCTTTCTAAAATACGTGTGAAATACCAAATTTCTATGGCAGTAGTTAAGTTCTTTCACGTAGAATTCCAAGATGCTCAGCGTCCCATTCAGTGGTATGGGGACGAGCTAAATACACTCTTCTCACGTCTGCATGTGATGAATGAAATCAATGACTTCACAGCTTTGGTGGCTTCATAAACTTGTGAAATGGATTACTCTTTGCCAAAGTGTTCAGAAAGCTCTGGCAGTTCAGCTCCAATTATGTAGAGCAGAAATATGAAAGTTTCCCATATAATTTAAAGCTTCTAAGCTCCCATCATTTTTAACTCTAGATCATTCTCTGGTGTAAAGTGTAGGCTAACAAGCCAGCTAGATATTTTTATACCTTTGCAGCAAAGACTTGATCTCCATCAAAGCCGATTATCTAGGTTTAGTATCACCAGATAGGCTTATGTGAAAATGACATAATTCCCATTTCAAGTGTCATCCAAAATACTAATTTAGTTCCAGTATTTCCCAATAAAAGTAATTTCCTAGCAAACATCCTACTTGCTTTCCAAAAAGGAAGTAAAACTGCAGAATACAGCATCTTGAAACATTAAGAGATAGAGCTCTAACTTACAGTAAGCAGTTGTGATGCCAATATAGGTCCTCTAGTGAATACTGTAATGCCTGAACAACCGGCATCCTGTTTCCTTTTAACTCTGAAATCGTCATGTAAAAAATCAACATCTAAAAATTCCAGTGACGAGTGGAACGATACGAATAAATCTATAAAATCTAAATTGTTTTTTTTGCCACACTTTTTGGCAAATTACAGACATCGTAATATTTTTTTTGCCACTTTTCAGGAGATTGCAAGTAGGCAAAAAAACCTCACCAAAAACACACCAACCCCAAAACTGGAGCACTTTAATTGACTTACTTATCAAGGAACAGAAGAAAATGTATAGTTTGATATTATTGTTTCTTAATTTCAAAATTGTGACATCTGAGCTGGTGTAAGTTACAATATCCCTACTCAAGGGAGTTATCAGTCAGATTCTTAAGTTATTAATTTCTTAAGTTATGAACCTGTAGATAACTGAAGAAGAAGCAACAAAGAAATAAGGAGAATGCTTCATTTTTTTAAGCCACTTTGAATTTGTAGTTCCCTTTTGTTATAAGGGGAGGTGAACCCTTGCAGGCTTTGGTTTTGTTTTCTTTCAGAAATAAAAGTTGTGCCTTACAGAGCCAGGCTGTGTCCAAGGACAGCACTCTGCGCTGAGGTTGACTTTTGTGACAGAGAATACAGAGGTGCCCATGACTGCGCTTTGCTACCAGCTAATCAAAGCTTTCATAGAAGCTGGTGAACCTGTAGGTTTGGTTTAATTTGAAGTCAGATTAATGTTAAAAACTTAATGTTACTCCAGAAGAATGCTTCCTGATATGATTTTTAAAAGCAAATTTCTAAGTCCCTGTGCCTGAAAAAGAGCTCTCAGGCATTTGTCCTGGTGCTACCCAATATAAATTGGATGGTAAATAAAATCTCACTGTTTTTGTGCTTGACGTCATAAGCACAGAGACCTATTTCTGCTATTTGAATGCTAGTGGTTCAACACCACTGCAAAATTAGTGTGGAGGTGAAACCTCCAGTAGAACCACAACAGTTGGCTGTTTCTTAGGATTTTAATCTATTGAAAACAAAATCAATTCCAAGTAGTATTTTTTTTACATTTTCTTTGTGTCATCAGACTTAATGTAGCATCTGCTAGATTTTGCTAGAGTAGTCAGAAAAAACAGTGACTGGCCAGTGCTCAGTACTAAAAATGGACTGAGGGTGTTTGACTAGATGGGATTTAATGGGAAATTATGGAAATTGCTGGAATGGCATTACATTTACACCCACTCTCCCTGTACATACGTATGTGTGTTGGGTATTTTTACTCTAAGATACTGTACTATACTGATCTGTATATATACTGTAACATATAATATTACAGTGTATATATACTGTAATATCAATATATAATTTTAATATATATGTTATAAT
>NW_010265893.1:21530-22834 GCF_000690775.1 Eurypyga helias
TATATGATATGTAATAATATACTGTACTGATATTGTACTAGCAAGTTTCTCCCATCTTTGACAGATAAAATTACAGTTTAGTCTCTAGAAACCAGATCAGCAAGAATTTATGTAAATAATTAAGCATAAAATCTCACTCCTTAATGAGCCTCATATTAGCTCCGATTTCTCTAATGATGTTTTTTGATAATTATAAACAGAATACACTAGAAGAGCTTGAAGTCTAGATTTTGTGGCTGATTCAGGGTCATGCCTTGAACAGTTCACTTCAGTGGGAGTTTCCAAAGGTTTTGAGTGAATCTGATACCACCCTAAATCCCATTGGAAAGTTGGGTGCCTAAGTTCATTAGGCTCCCCTGTAACTGCAAGAATTTAGCTGTTTCAATCGGGGGGGTGTATGTGTAAAAAAAAAAAAAAAAAAAAAGTGTGTCCCAGATTGACAGCAAATGCTAAACTGGTAGGGGTTTTTTTATCCTAAAAGGAAAGATGACATCTTATACTAGAAACCTTTAGTTTAAGAAAAAGTTACCAAAGATAATTTCACATAGAGGTGTCCTACAAAAGCAAAAAGATCAAGAACTGAGCTTTTCTGCTTACTCAGAAATGCACGTTAATACTACCACAAGTTAACACCATGTAGTTTTTGTTGCTTCAGTTCCGCACCCCTCCCAAAGGATACCAGCCGTGTGTCTTTCTGGGTGAAACATCAGATTCTGACTGAAGTTCCTGTTCTCCAGACAAGGCAGGGTACCCTCACAGTCCCTGTTTTGGTGCAGTTCCTGAAAACAGCACCACTGCCATAAATTCAAGTACATCTATATGTGTGAATGATGATGGCAGACTACCTGGGCTCAGCACGTTGCTGTACATTTCACACTAGTGATTAAGTTTCTTTTGTCTTTATGCTTTGTCCCATTTCCATGTTATATTCAGTTTTAATCCTTCTTTTCTGTAAGATTTTTCTCCCTCCCCTGTTTTGAAACCAAATGTAAACTTAATACCATTCGTATTGTGGTTGAACTTTCAAACCCAGGAAGATTTTTCTATTAGGAAACGTACCTCTTTTCTGATTCATCTGCTACTTCCTGACATATCTGAGCATGTCTTGTTATTTGCATGTTTGCAAAATTTTGATACTTAAAGGGTTAATGTACCTGGTGTACCTCAGACACACTAGGATTTTGCAAGCAAATGTCTGTTGGTTGCAAGAGCATATGAGCAAGTATGAGACTAATTTCCTCTTAAGGAGTCGCTACATTAAAAGGATATTTGCATAATCATAGACGAAGATAATGTAGGGACAA
>NW_010265893.1:22865-24189 GCF_000690775.1 Eurypyga helias
TTCTGATGCCAGGATTAAGCCAAGCCCAACATGTAATTTATTTGAATTTATGAAAGCTGCTTCTTATCGTTCACTTCTATCTTAAGTCCCCAAGCATTATTGTTGGCAGCAGCAGGCTCCAACTCCTCCTGGCTAATTCATTATCCTCAACAGCTTTTAAAAGGGTTATTTTAAGTTTAACTTAACAGTCCTTGCAACTTAATTCATACAATAAAAAAATTATTCCTTTTATGACTTGTGTCACATGTTCAAAATCAAGCTACTTCATCTTCTTGGGTCATCATTTTATTTAATGCTCTTACCTTCAGGTTATGATAACTTCTGAAATATTGCAAGCACCACAAAAACAAGGGTTCAGGACTACACCTATGAAAACCATAGCCAAAACCAATGAGATTTCATAGTGCAGGTAGTTTTTTCAATTTATATATATATAAAAAAGGGGGGTCTACATAGGAGTTTAGCAGAATAGCCTCAAGAGAGGGTACAATAGCAGTTAAAAATCAAGGCACTTAAATGTTTCTGAACAGAGTAATACTTAGTCAGGGCTGGAGGTCTCTCACTTTAACTCCAGTTGCACACTGGAGTTTTATTTGGAGAATTCCATTGCCAAAATAATTTGTCACACTTGCCACCTGATACTTCCTCCATGTAACCATGCTTAGAGGCTGGGGTGATGTAGAGATGTCTGAAAGGTTATTTATTTTTTTATTTGACTGGGATGAGTAAGATATTTATTCATTTATATGAGTAAGCAACATGGAAGTCCAGTTGCCAGGAAAAAAAAAAAGTAAAAAAAATCAAAACCTAAGGCTATTGTCATGCTTGCTTGCCATGGTTAAAATGAGTGGGGATGCAAAGAGATGTGTAGGAGTGGGAAGAGGACAGCTGCTGTTTCTGAAAAGCAATAGAGGGAGGACAACCCATTCAATAGTATTTCAGTGACAGCTCAGCCTATCAAGCCTGAAGCCATAGCGTAAGAGGGGAATAATGTTTCAAGTGAGGGAAGGACAAACATTATGATAACAAATTATTTAATTGTAGTGAAGGCAAGAATAGAGAATATAATTAAGCTCTCAGAAAGCATTTAGTAGCAATGGTAGCAACATTAGTAGATAAGCACATTTAAACAAATAGGATGATGACCACTATTGCATGGAAGCACTAATAAAACACTTTCACTAGACCAGAAAAAAGTACCATGTTTTACTATACTTTAACTATGATTAAAGCAGCGCAGTCCTCGTAGCCTGAACAGTTAGTCCACTATTATTAATTAAAAAGTCACATACTAACTTACACTAAGATCATAGAATCATAGAAT
>NW_010265894.1:0-27745 GCF_000690775.1 Eurypyga helias
TGGAGTGAGCTTGAGGCGTTTGAAAATACGTGGAGCGGTTTCACGCTTGGTTGCTTTGCTCTTGCGCTTTACTCAGTCGCAGCCAGCACGGAACGTGCGAGGGCACCGACAAGTTGGCAGCACTCTGCAGGCGGCGGAGCCGTGACCTCTTGGGCATAATGGTGTTGCCTGGCGCACGCTGTGGTGCTGGAAGGCTGGTGTGCCTGCTGCGTTAAAGCTCAGCGCCACAGCATTGGGCATATGTGACTGTTTGACCCTGGCATGTTTTGCTATTGCATTGCCTGGTGCTTGCTATCTCTAAGCAACGGGTACCACGTTGTGAGTTACACAGCATGTCTTTAATTGCAGGAAGAAGATTCAGAACGTCTCAGTGCAGCATTCGCTTCAATTGTGAACTTGATGAATCAGGCCACGAAGGAATGCGAGGTGAGGTTTTTACCCCCACACTTGTTCAAAGTGGAATGTTTATGATGTGCCTGGCAGAAGCCTGTTTGCACTACTTTTGCTACAACTGCAAAAATTAGACTTCAGAGTAACTCGTGAGCCTGTGATGCCGGACTAGATTAACAAATGTGGGGCATTCACCATCATGTGGTAGGTTACCTGCTGCTTCTTCACCAGTGTTACCCTGACCAACTGGTCAGGCTGATGAACAGCAATATCAGCATGCTTTAGTAGACCTGTACAGATTTTTAGCAGAGGGTTTCTCCACTTCTTGGTGGAAAGGCAATATGGTCAGAGAGACACAAAGGTCATAAGATGTCACAGATTACATTGTGGCAGCCACCGTCACAATGTAGAGAGTTGTTTCCAGTGCAGGGAGATACCTCTGCTGTGGGGTAACCCTTTTCATCATCCCAACATGAATGCTCATGCTGGCTGATGGACCCGGTTGTGTTTTGGGTGGCAGAAGTAAGGAAGAATTTCAATCATCTCAAGCAAAGAGATGGCTTTGTGTCATGTGTTCACTCTGAATTCAGAGTTAACCTCCATACTTCACATCCGTGATGTCTGAATCTTGTCATTCATGCAAACTTGATTTGGGATGTTGTTCAGTTTATGTTCAGTTTATGTATCTCTATTTGTGATAGGTATAAATTCAGGTATGTGTACAGAGGCACAGCTCCACTGCTCTCATGCCGGCCCTCAGTCACTGTGAAACTGCAGTGTAACAGCTGTGCGTGTGTTCTGGCTGCTGGGTCTCATTACTCTTATGGGTGGACAGATCAGGAGCCTGTCTCTGCCAGCCTGTCCTTGCAAGTACAGCCCTGCAGCCCAACCTCTGTGTTAAAGTCTCTGAAAACTCCATCTCCGTTTACATCATCTGTGCCCTTCGGGGTCTGTTACCATCATGCAGCGGGGAGCTCATTGTCTGCAGAGTTAATAACAGAGGCTAAGTCTTCAATTAAATTAGAGAAAACAGTAGTTCAACACACACCAGCTGATTGTCTCTTAAGCAACTCCTTTATTATTTCAAAGCACTACCTGCACAGTAACCAGTTAATCCTAAAAAAACAGGCAGAACAGAGTTTTACACAAGATGAAAAAAAAATACAACCATGTTTGGAGACCTATCCCATGTCCTGTTAGGAGTCTCTTAACAGTGGGAACAAGCAATGGATGGCTTCCACATATATGTACCGTCCAAGACAGCACTGCTTCAGTCATCTTCTATAGAGAAGCGGAGGAGAAATTGTCAGACCCACAAATTAATGGATAAAGTTGACAAAGCATAAATAAAAATCTACCACCGAAAATAACCGTTTTGGCACTTGAATGCCACTGAGTGCAAATGATAAAAATCACGTGATTTAAGATGAACTGTTTAGAATTATTTAGAAACCAAGGTTTACCCACATTTTTTAGCAAAAGTTTGATTTCTTTTTTTTGCTCTGTCATGTCATGTAAAAGAACCTAGTTCACCTCCTGTGATACAGAGATGCTCTATGAAGCATTATGCAATAGCTCAGAGTATTTGACACATTTGGGGACGTAGCTCCACAGTAAACCACAACAAAAGCAGCAAACTTCGATGGGTGCATAACCTCAAGGAATAAAGCACAGCAGTAGATTTGGAAATAACTGCTTTGGCCTCATTTTTGCTATGGTTAGTTTTGACAATCAGACATAAGGAAAATACAAGTGACATAAAATAGATATTTTGGAACCTTTTGGTCCCTGTGATCAAAAAGGCCACTCTGGGATCAATTCTGTGGTGACAGCAGATGGCAGCAGAGCTGTACTCAAATATTTAAATTGCCATAGGGGAGATTCAAGTACCTTTATTGCAGAGCCAGAAAGGGGCTGCTGTGGACTTTATATACATTTCTCAAAACCTCTATGCTACTGGTACCAGCCTTGAAAACAGTACAGCACCTTCACCAACTCATTTTTCAGTATTAACATGTTCTGCTTTTAGAGTAGTGCTCCTGCATGTGCCTTGCAGAAACCAGTCCTCACTGGCTAGGCTGCGAAGGATTTAGCTTGCACATACATCCTATCACAGACCCATAAACTGTGCATTCTTCCACCAGAGCTTTTCTTGAAAAGCCTTATCAGGTAGATGTTTCCAGAGCATTCCTTCTAGTATTTTCGTTAATTCAGCTCTGCGGTGTCAGAGAGTCCCTATGTATGGGACACAGCCATCTAAAATCAGGGCGGACAGTCTTGTACCAGAAGGCAGATGTCCTGTGGACATCCAGGCATTGTTTTCATCCTCACACGAGAACAAACCAGCTGATTAATACAATAAGTCAGTAGCTGTGCAGTTCCACTTTTAACTGTAAATCTGCAGTAGCTGTGAGCTTGGCTTTGACACTTCTCCTGTAATATTCTGTTTCCATTGTTGTCCAGAAGTACTATAGCTTTACAGCAGCCTGTAGATGCACAGAGCATGAAATCAAACACATCTGCAGATACCATGACAGGCAAGCAGGGGGAAGAGAGCTGGAGTCCTCTGAAGAAGAGGTAAATAGTGTTTTCCTTCCCTGCAAACAATAACAATTGTTATCCATCTAGTATCTGTGACACTTGCTTATTATAATAACGTATGTGGTTTGATATCAGGGGCATATGAACAGTGGGACTGATCTGAGCCTTCTGTTGGGGCCGGGTGGGGTGGGAGGCAGAATAACTTCTGGTGGCTCCAATCAGTGTCATATCAGTCGTTTTGCAGAGGGGAAAATTTCATGGACATAAAGCATCCCCTCTCTCAGGGGCTGAATTTGCCTTTTGTGTTTTATCATTAGAAAACGCTATCTTTTTCTTTCCAGGAAACTGAAGCTTCTGTAGCACACAGTCAAGCTCAAACTTGCCAGAAACGTGTAAGCTTATCATTATTTTGTTTTATAATTGAGGTATAGCATTTCTCTGTCATTTTGCATCAAGCTGGTTAGAATTTGTGATCAGACGTGGAAACTTTGTGATGGCACAGACGCTTAACCAGTGGTACATCCACAATCCCCACGTATGCGTAGGGGGGCAGTAGAACGGGCATACAGAGCCTCACGCCATTAATTACAAACCAGATTGTGGCATCTGGCAGATAACCAGTTAAGAGTCTGCTTTACATTTTGGACTGGTACAGAATGTCAAAGACTGTGATTAATTTTTAGGCTCTTGTAATTAGCATCAGCAACAGTAATTCAGCAGTTCTCCAGTCTCACCTCGGTTGTGCTCCTGAGACATGCCCTGTGCTAAGGAAAGGCATGCAGCAAGGCACGGGGCAGTTGGTAGACAGTTATGCTTGGCCCTTATACACTCTCTCTGAAGACTACTGTTCCTCAAGGAGGAGAAAACATTTTTTTTTAATTATTTTTCAAAGACTAACACCTCACTGAATCAATTTTGGGAACTTCTAGGCCACAAAAGACAGGAAACATGGAATCTGTATCACAGTACAAATTAGTGGGAACACCCTTGTATGGATGCTTTCCAGGTTCATGTTAAAATCCGCTTAGGTTGGCAACCTTCAGTTTTGTGAGGCAAAGATTACGTCATGTTGATTGTTTCTATTGATGGAGTCATTAGATGAAATACTTTGAGTATGGCACTTGCAAATTTTTTGTACTGACAAACATTTTACAGTTCTGTCCATGCTGCCTTTATGTTTTGAAAAATCTTAGTATGTTATATAGCAGCTGAAATGTAATTTATTTTACCTAAATTCAAAATTTTTATTTTTGTGGGAAATCTAAGATGACTGAGCAATAATGAAACTTATTCCTTTATTTCGCCCCTCATCCAAAGACCAGGCAAGCTTCCAAAGACATCTACATTGAAGTTTCTCCTGGCACCTATTCTGTCACAGCAACCTCAGAGGACATGGTGCAACAAACCCATGTGGTAGATGTCAGTGCAGGACAAAGTGTTGATTTGACTTTTGTTCTATGATGTTTCTGGCTTCTTGGCAATCACAGGAATTAAATACGAGGTTTTTTTAATGCATTTAATGAACTATGTATATCTTTTTCTAGTAATTTAATTGTATCCTCCTCTTTGGGACTCTACTTTATGGCGTGTATATTTGTTTTCTACTTAATGCAGTTATATGCAGCCCACTTGGTACACTGATTTTATAAATATTTGTACATTGTGTGCCTTAAATCCAATTATGTGACTGTAAGTCCAGGTTCATATACTTTAAGCAATTAAAGATACAATCAGTGGAATTAAATACATAATTTAGTCTTTATGGTGACAGCTTCTTTTATATTATCAGACAGAACATCCACTGTTGACCACAGAGAGCATAATCCATGTAGCACGAATATGGATGTACATTAGCTTCTGTGGGCTGGCACTTATTTTAGATCAGCTAGCTCACAATGCATCTCTCCTATCTGTACATTTATTATTCTAATAAAGAAGTAAAATGCAAATAAAATTCACTGTCTAGGACCCCAACTCAGGAAGGTGCTTGAATGTGTGTCAGATGTTCAATATAGGCACATAAACTACTGACACTTCAAGTCCTGTCTCTTTGCAGGCTCTTGCCTAGGCTAAAACACCAGCTAGCTGCCTTTCTCAGCGGGCAGTTGGGTACTCTGCATCGCCTCCTATTTCCTGCAGGGGAAAGTACTGCTGAGCAACTGCATGCTGACACATGGGAATAGAAATTCAGTGGCTTGGATGCTGGATCTCTGAGCATTTTGTTGTTTGTATCTAAGTAGCATGTCCTTTACCCTCTGGCTACTTTCTTTTCTGCTTTAATCCTGAAAAAAAATTATTTTTGGCTGTCAGCTTCTATTGTTTCGCCATTGCTTCTGGCTTTTTACAAAAAGAAACTGCTATGCTGAATTCTTCTGTCTGACTCCAGGGAACTGTAGACAAACTGGAGGTTTATTAGACCTTTGCTGTGCATCTGTTCAGGTTTTTAGTGCTCATACTCGTTTTACCTGCTCACTGCAGGATAGTAAACTCAAGTCCAAATAATAAGGCATTTAGTATAACACTCTGGAGCAAAGAACGAGGATGCTGAAATTCCACGAGTAGAAATAGACTTTCTCAGTTATTACAATGATAGTTATCCATAAGGATATTTTACAGAGACAGTACCTAAACCAGAACTTGATGTGCTTAATAAATGTAACAGCATTACAGTATAAGCAGTTTACCTGATATTTCAGCTCCTGAACTTCATCAGCTGTACATTTTTTTGCATTCAGCCTGATCATGTCTCTCCCTACTTCGTTGCAAGTGAGCTCTTCGCTGGTTTTTTCTGTCTTCTGACATAGTCTGTATCACCAAGTTTGTCATCTCCTGTGCAAGTTGCTTGACATTTATCATATGACGCTGTTTTCTTTCTTGCTCTTTTATATCTTTGTTTTCCTGATGCTGCAAAACCTTCTTCCTGGAAGACAGAAAACAAATCCCTTAGAAGTCTAGTCTAAAAGCATCAATGTCTTTGTAACTGCTGCTTTCCTGGCTGTGAGATAGGTACCTCTGCCTCGCGTAGCTTTAATAACGGTATCATTTCTGTGCAAGGCCAAACTTTACTGCTGAAACACAGAGCCGTACAGTAAGACCACAGGATTTTCAGAAGCTGTTAGCCTTTCATCAGACTTTGCTTCCTTAGAAGTTAGGAGGATTTTTGGTGATTGCAGTAGGAGGACATTAGCCCAACAGAGACTACCTCTGGGAAGCCTGCTTTCACTTGTTTGCTCCAAGTTACTTCTGATGCAGAAGGATTATAGGATTTTTTGTAGGATAAAACTACTTCAGCTATCGCAAGGAGTAGCAACGTATCTTTGGGGTTTAAAAACACCAATGGCCATCTTAATGGAATAAAAGTATGTCATTATACCCTGCATTACCACATTGCGTCCACTGCTGTGATTCATGCTGCTGGTTTGGGGCTAGAACGGAGCCACTCTGGTCTCTGTTAGTTTTACCAAAAGGCAAAGCATGTCACTTCACTGCACAGCTGTGACACTTGCAAACATAGAGCATGTCTGCCTGGAGCTGTGTACTGGCCCAAAAATTGCTAAGAAATCAATTACAAAGGTGTATAATTATGATCATTTAAATAATAAATGAGGAACCATACAGCTGAGAAGTTGGTAGGCATCTGCTTAAAATTAATGCACATAATTGTGAGAATACAAGATATGTTCCAGTATATTCTCTGTTCACTATGTCACTAACAGGTTAATCATCTCCTAAAGAAAATCATGCAAGTTTAGCACATTCAAAGTTTTACTCAGCAGTCAGCTCACAGTAGCAAGAGCATGAAGGTACAGAAGATCTAATATTTGATTTCTGATATATAATTTATTAATTGTACCCCTGGTGCTCTCGTGTAGAGCAGTGTTTCTGGTCATCCTGCTATTCGCTTTCACCTTCCCCTTCTTCCTGCAAGCTTTTTGCTTCCTCTTTTGTGTGCCTCCTTTGTTTGGCATTCATATTCTGACTTTTTTAAAGTTTTCCTAAGGCAGGAGGGGACCATGGCCGACAGAAACCAGGCTTAAAAATCAGGGTGTTCTTCTTGTTCCTAGCTGTGACACAGTTTGCTTACTCTGTATCCCCTAGCTTTAGGATAGGGATCTGCTGTTTAAACTGCTTGCTTCTTCTGAGAGGGTAAGGGAAGATACTCAGTAAAGACTGCTTACTAAAAATACCTGCTTTTATCTTTCAGAGATAGAGATAGTGACTATCAGAGTGTGACTGGCACAGCTCAGCACCGTTCCAGACTGAATATTTTCTTGTGTTTTATTTCTGCTGACAGTCACAGCTTTCCATTTCCAGGGCCACTCATGTAGATCCCTACTTCCATGGGGCTTCATTGGGTTGATGTCAGTTGGCATTTGGCAGCTTTCTGAACTGAAATCTGCGTTGTGAACGCTCACACAGTTACTGGCATAATCTTTTCCATTTTACCAAGCAGCTTCAGCCCCTCCTTAGAGTTTTGGGATTTTTGTTTTAATTAGTGGAGAAGCTCCCTTCCTATCACAAAACTAGTGGATGGCCTTAGCAGGTGGTTAAGTTAGGAACGATGTATTTTTCTAGCCAACCTCCAGACCATGAACAAGAATATTTCTTCCATTTCCTGGCTGAACCCAGCACACAAACAATAAGAAACTCAGAGAGGGTACAGTATTAAAGCAGATTACCTTACCAGTGCTGGCTTGAAATCTTGGTCTCTCAAGATTCCTTTCATGGCGAGTTGCCCTCTGGGAGACTGCTTGATAGTTTCAAACACTGCCTTCTGATTAGTCAAGGCAACACAGGACATGTCCCCAGTGGAGATGGCTTTGTATTTTGGCCTGCCCTTTGTACATGTGCTGCTGCAACTGCTGAGTCCTGGGAAGGAGTAAAATTGTATCTAAGAATAAAACCAGATCTGAAATGGAGAAACAGTCATTGCAGAAGAGAGGAAAACACACTTTAAACTTGAAGAGAGTTCTTTCCGGCAGTTTGTTCTGCGTGGACTAGCTATGAAGGTCAACAAAGATGTTAGCATCATAAAAAGCATAGGAAAATGATGGGAAGAAACTCAGAGAGGGATGTCTGTGTTGCAGATGAGATTCATTGTTCTGTGAGTTTTCCATATGAGTTGCCAAAAAAAGAGCTAGCATGCAAGATGAGGCAGCAGAAATGTTGGGGAGGGGGAAATAGTGTATCCAAGGCTGATATGCAGATTTATAATTTTTATACCAGTTAAGTCACTGCCCAAATGAAGGGGGCACAGAATACACTTGGTTATTTCCCTCTGGCTGCTTCTTCCCTGTGAGAGTGGTTAAAAGGTACCTGAATTACTGGGATGGGACTTGTGGTGGCTTCTCTTCCAGTATTCCCCCTCTGGTCTTGCAGAACCCTTTAGCCTGTGCTTCTCAAGACAGACAGAGTCTGTGTTAACAGCACTGTCCACCATGGTGCTCTTAGTGGGGAATGGCTCCCAGTCCCACTCTGAATCAGAAGAGGGGGAAGATGCTGCAACGACTGCTGGTTCTTCTTGTTTTGGGCCTTCCAGTTCTAGAAGATGTGGAGAGTGCCTGCTGCTGGACTCTGCCTCTTCAGTGTCTCTTTGAAAGACCAGAGTTCTGGATGGAAGAGGCCACCAGGCATCAACGTGGGGATAGCAGCAGCAGATGCATCTCACACATGCTGATGAACAGCGTATACCATCACAGTGATAGTGGAAACACGGCCAGCAGGGTGAGCAGAGCAAGCAGTGCTTGGCAGGGCTGTGTACAGCACAAACAGGAATCAGGGCTGGTTTAGGACTGCGGTAAAAAATACAGGAGTTAGTGTCCAGACTTTCTCTGGGCTTCAACCTGCTGGTGACGGGCATGTGGATCATCTCAACAATCCTTTCCCACAGGCTAGGGGGTATCCACAGAGCCACACCTCGTGGGAGTTTCACTTTCTTGTCATTCCAGAATTGGACCATAATTTCCTCATCTTCTGAAGCTGTTGAGAGAAGAAGCAGCCATAAGCAGCTGGCCTGTCTGGGCAGCATGCACATACAGATCAGGCTTTGCAGTTTTACACCCTTTCTACTTCTGTCAAGCAGTAGGATCAGCTATCGCTGCTCTGTGTAACACCTCACCATAGTGTCCTAGAGGGTGGAATGGGCAGCTAGGGCACCACTGCTGTGACAACAGGTCTGGCACCATCTTGCCTCACCATTTGTCATCAGATGAACATGAAAATGTTGAATGAGTAACTTTCGGTTTTGCTGCCAAAGTTAACAGTGGCGCTTTGATAACAGTATTTGGATGTCAGTGGAGCCTGACTGTCAGACACAGGAAAAATGAACGAGCTGTTGAAATCTCCTACTCTTGGGTGATAAAATTACCCCCAGATGTACCATTTGGTACAAATGTGAGCATTCAAGCACAGATGGGTGCTTCCTGAGAGCTGCCTCACTTGGATCCCTGAGGAAAAGGCCACTGTCCTTCACACAGCAGACAGATCCTTGTCCAAGGAGATGGGGAAATAACATATCGGCAGGCATGGAAGGTGATATTTAATAGGTCACAACTTCCTTAGGACCAGACTGGTGAGGTTACACGCAGATACCCATCGGTAAGTCACATCAGCTCCTACAAGCTTTAAGTAAGGCTCAACTATAGTCTGTGCACTGGTGATTCTCTGGCAGTAGCACCATAAGAACAGTTTATCCTGACAGTTTCACTCATGTTCCCAAACAAGAAGAGGGAGGCATTTTTCTTACCTCGTAAGGGGTCCCTTGTCTCAATGCCAGTGAGGATGGTTCCTGGGCCATACCTGGCCATATCTTGTTCCCAGGGTGCCAGCACTTTGTCTCCAGGGAGTAAGGAGTGCTTCATCCCGTTCACGTATTCCAGGATGTCATCCTTTGCTGTTTTTTGCACACACACTGGATGCCTACCACGTGACACAAGTGGTTTGGCAAACTCTACCAGGAACATGCCTCTTTCACTCTGTTACCAGGAACAAAATAATAGTTTTTCTGAAGAACAGTCTGTAATGTGTGAGGTCACATAACCGTCACCAGGAGGCCATTCTGTGCCTAGGTTAAAACACCAAGCAAGCCTGAACAGTACCTAAATAGTGTGTGGTGTTAGTCCGGCAGCAAGACAGCCAGAAAAAACCCCAGGAAGGCTCACCAGGAAGCAGGCTGAGTGAAGCATATGTACACATTCACTACTGCTAGGACCTGGTTTTTCTTCCCTGAAAGAAAAAGCTATCTATAGATAGAATCCAACTGGATTTCACAAACCACACTATGTGCACCAGGTAACAAGGGACACTAAAGCCATCCAGGCCTGCTCTTCGGTCATGCCCAAATCCTTCCCCATTATGTTCAGCGTTAACTCACTGCTTCTTGCGGGGGTTGTTGGGAATTTTTATTTTCTTTTAAATTAAAGCCTGTCAAGAGACTTTCCATCAACAGTGAAATGAGGCACTTCCCTGTTCTTGAGAAAGAATAGGCTCTTTTTTCTGTTAAGTTTGAAGTGCTAGATCACTAATGAATTAAAGCTTTCACTAACATTTCTGAAAAGACACCAAGCCTGTAGCTGACTCAAGCTGGAAGTGTGTACATAAAACACAAACGCTTTTCCTGTGCTATTGATGGTTTTGTGTCTACACACAACAGTAGCTGGTGCACTGCTCACAACAGCACTCACACTGAGGCTGGCTCAGTGCCCAGCGCCAGCAGACAACCTGCTTTGCAAGCTGCTCAACTGCTCTCACCAGGAGCTAGGAGTTCGGAGGGCACCCATCTTCCTCATGAGGTGAGGATCCCCAGAACATACCTGCTCACTCTTAGAACCGTGCTCAGTGATGGAGGCTGAGCAGAGTAAGGATCTGACTGGGGCCTGGGGCTGTGCTGTATGCAAGAGGCTCACCAGGTGTGCCGGGCAGCAGGAGGTGAGGACAGCCTGCAACCAGGCACGTCGGGACCTTTATGATTTGACATAATCACGAGGATAGGCTCTCTTAGTGATCTGTTCTCTGATTCATGCACCAGCTGAAATCAGAACTGCAGTGCTGGACTCGGGTTGTGTATGAGGGCTGCTGGTGGACTGGACACCCTATTACAGCAACTGTCACTCACCTTTATGTCCTCTTTTACTGTACCACGGTAATAAAATCCGTCTTGTTCCCCTCTCACCAGCACAGGGACATTGCTGTCTAAGCCCACTGATGGCTCTGAATTGCTCAGCCGGTTCCATGCGGGGCCAGGGGAGGGGAGGCAGTGGCTAATCCATTGGCACCTTGAAGACAAGAGAATGGGTCAGCACTGAGAGAAACAGTGTCTGTAGGTCATGGAAAAAAAGATCTTGTAAGATTTAAGAACTGGATCATTCTACTTCATTTCGTAGCACTCTCACAGGCCAAGATATGTGGGAAGAAAGAGAAAACTTGCTTGTGCTCAGACAATTCCTTGCTTTTGGAGAAAAGAAACATCAGTGCCTGCTTTTAGCCACATCACTTCATTTTTGAACTTGGAGGAAGTGAACCAGGAATATGCTGGAATCCTGGGCCAGCATGAACTGCATTAGCTCCTTTGCTGCTTATATGGCAAGCTAATGCAACCCTGAAAACCAGGAGAGAAAGGATCCATCTCGAGCACAGCGTAGGTGTGCTCAAGAGCGCTGTAGTGATTGCTTATATGGGGCATTCAGGGAATGAGAGAAAAGTAGAACAGTAAACAATGAATCTGCTGGTTAACGACAGGTTCAAGTTCAATACAGGAAAAATAATCCCATCACAAAGCATTAGAAACATTTCACAGAAGATGACTGCTAATGCAAAATGCTTTCATTTATCCAAATAATATGAAAGGAATGTTTCTTTGATAGGAGGTCTACTCAGGCTTTGCTTTTCATAATCTCCAGGGTAGCAAATCACTTATGTTAATACCATCTAAACAACTGCCAGTGCAGGGGAGGGGAAAGCTCAAATGATGTTCAAGCTGCAAATTTATTAATCTGACACACCAGCCTGTTTTATCCTGTTAGATACCATGACAAAGAACATATCACAGACTCAAACAAGAACTCGGTTTTACCTCTGCGGGCTGAAGGGCTCAGCGATCCAGGCAGGATGTACTATGAAAGAGCTCCTGCAGCAGGGGTTGACAGGAGGTGTGACACTGGAGCAGGAAAACTTGTCCAGAGCTGGCATAGCACTGCAATACCTGTGATCTGTAGGCAGGAACCCGTCCAAATGAACCATTCTTGCGAAAGCAGCTACCTGCCAGACTCAGTCGTGATCTGTTGGTAGTTGAAAAGATGACAATGTACTGGCATTTTCCAGCACGAGCAAATGCTTTTCACTGTACCCCAGGAACTCAGTAGTCATTATTAATTGGTTTTTTTTATTTAAAAGAATGAATTCAAGATACACAGACTAGCATTAGGTCAGATGAACCCCTATTACTGACTTCAGTGATCTTCAGCCACCCAAATCCCAACCTGGTAGAGGGACAAAAACAGCTAAGGAAACTAGAAATGCTGTGAAAATCCCCAGGAAAGCAACAGCTTCCCCCTCCCTCCAAGTTTTGTTTCCCTCTGTAACATCCAGCTCTTTTTTCTAACACCCATGCTCTCCCTTAAAGCTGTCTCGTACAGAGTCCCAGCCAAACCTACCCTGTTTTACAAGCTGAGACAAAAACTACAGCTGAAGTTGACAAGCTGAGTAAACGTGACAATTTTTGAACGTGACATTAGATTACAGTTGCCTGTTACTTGTTTTATTTATAGTGATGTATTAAGAGGAAATATTTTGATCTTTCAGCTGTCCTGTCATGTTTTATAGCATTAGGATTATGGCTTGCCATGAGAAAGAATTAGATGCTCAGATTTGACAAGTGATAACTATTCAGAGGCTGTCACATTAAGATGGATGATGTGATGCTGTCTCTGATAATCTGTCAAGATTTAGTAGACAAGCTTCCATTCCTTTTTTTTTTAATATCACTTTGAAATGTTTAGTATGCTCAGGGTAAAATTTGCATGGCAACTCAACAGCATAAATTTTAAGAGCCTAATTTACTTTACAAAATACAGTTTAAGCTCTCATGTTTAAATGTTATTTTGTCTCTTATCTAAGAGATATCTGGGAATCCTTTTTATGAGGACTTGTAGATATACATGATTGCAGAAAACTAGCACACGAAACCCAATGGGAGCAGTGGACTAACTGCTGCAAAGCACGTCTTTAAGTCAGCAAACAAACACGGTATGTTCACTGCTTTCACAATTACACAAACCCTGGTTACAAACCAAACCAAGCCAGACTCAATAATACTTCCCAAAGAAACGCACCTATCAGTTCTACGTTAAAGCCCATTTTAAAGCCAGTCAGCACTGTCACTGCTGAGAGGGACAATTTCCCCTATTTCTGTATAAAACTGACAAAGGCAGTTATGCAACACAGATTTTTTTTTTCTGCGTAAGTCTAAATACTTGGACACAGCCGCGTTTCAAACTTACCACCTACTGATAACACTCCACCCGGTCTATTTGGATTTAGTTCCGATGCAGAAATCTCCCCCTTTTGCCTGTTTGAAGCAGGAAGCTGTTTGCTGCCAGTGTTTCCTTGTTGCTATGGAGGTTGCCACAGCTATACCAGGATCAGACATCCTGACCTTACTGGTTAAAAACCAGTGGAAGGCAACTAAAGAGGACCATTTGGCTGCCATGCACCCACTCAAGTTTTCAGCTCCCCACTGATCTAGGTATTGTGCTGAAAGACTGCAGGGGCAGAGAAGGGATTATACGAGGGCAGAGCGTCCTCTAGGCTTTCTACCTCCGGTTGCAGGACAGAAAAAGAGCATCATATGAAGCTACAGTTCAGATGTAGGACAAAAAAAAAGCCCACCACCACAGGGTGCGACAAATACTTTGGTGTGAAATGTGGACATAAGGTTTGAACTGAGACAAATGGAGAACAAATCACTTTAATCCTTCCTCTTAACGGTGTAAAGGAGAAGTTTGTAATAAATTCTATCTTCATCCTGCAAAGCGCTTATCAAAACCATGCCAGAATACGATGCAGAAATCTTCCTGTTAATCTCTGCTGTGATCCCTAATCTTTATTTTCTCCTTAACAAATCTTAACACTTTGCTTTCTTTTTTTGTGGGGAGGAAGGGGGAGGAATACTTAATTGAATTTTTGTAGGCATTTTTCAATTCACTGCTATAAAAACAAGGTAACAGGGGATGATTGCAATGAGGGACAAGGATGCAGCACTTGGGAAGTCTGTAACGATCTTCTGTACCCTCTGCTGCACCCACATTCTGCCTGCTCTCATGCTGTCAGCAGAATTATCGTTTAATATCAGTAATGCAGTTCCCTTACACACAGCAAATGTTGACAACATTCTGCCAGTTATAAGCTGAGCTAAACTCTCTTCACCAGCTTCCTTTAAATCTGTGGTAGGCAGCCAAAACCATCAGTAGTACAGAGGAACAGACTGGGAGGTTGGGGAAGACCACCACAGACCTCAACCATTATCAGTGAGAGACCTGGAAAATCCTGTTACAGGATTCCTCCCCCTGGCCAAGGCCAAGACCTTGCCAACACTCTGTATACTATTAACTGTGTGAGCAGTCCTAGTCATTTTTATGGGCACTGACAGCTGAAGAAAAACCCGATTTTCAGTAGAAATTAGGTTAAATCAACAGTTTTTAATGGGATTAAAATATTCATTAATAAGGATGGAACAGCACTTGCAAGATGTTATGCTCTATGTTCAGTAATCATGCTTCAGAGAGCTGCTACCCTCCCCTTTTTATTTCCCCCCTTGTAAACCAAGTTATCCTTTCTGCTGGCATCAAACATTATTCCTGGGAAC
This sequence comes from Eurypyga helias, assembly GCF_000690775.1. Classification (NCBI taxonomy): domain Eukaryota; kingdom Metazoa; phylum Chordata; class Aves; order Eurypygiformes; family Eurypygidae; genus Eurypyga; species Eurypyga helias. The sequence continues at coordinate 14,792 of NW_010265894.1, forward strand.
CTTTAAAATTACTTTTTAAGAGAACACTGGCAATTAGACTAAAAATCTTTTCAGAAAGTACATGTGGGAGTCAACCGGTAACTTTACAGAAAATGGGAGGGATCTCAGTCCCATCAGTGGCAAGGTTTTATTTTAAAGCATAGGTGTTGTGATGATACATACAGTTTCTTCACACCTACAGGTATTACATTTGTGCTTTGGTGACAATTTTAGAAATGTTTTCCGAGTTTCATGAATTAACTAACTTGGGCCATTCAGATGCAATCTCCCCAGTTGCCTTTTTATATCTTAGTGTAGTTACTATCTGCAGAATTACAACTCTTTCCTGTGGGCTGACACTGATGCAGGCTAGGATCTGCTCCTCAGATGTGCCAGGAACGTGCACATCATTAATAATATAGTGGCTACTAGGCTCCCAGGCAGGATACCTTTTGCTCAGTTTGGAACAGCTTAGAACATCTTCAAAATCTGGTTTTGTTTGGTAATTGATTTAGGTGCTTGGCTTGGCTCTGTGACGTTTGTTTCTGCCACCACAGAATCGCTGTACAGAACAGACTGTAGGTAGCTGATGTATTTTATTGCAGCACGGAGCGTCTCTACTTTGCTGAGCCGTTTCTCCAAGTATTCCTTAGGCAGGTGATGCCTCAGTTTAGCATAGCCTTCATTGACACATTTAACCCTTTGTCTTTCCCTCTCATTCCTCTTCCGGATGAAAGCCGGCCCATAGGAGTGCTCACTTCTGTGGTAACTGGGATGGGGCATTTGGTAGGGAACGGCGTAGGGCTCGCTGTAGAAGTTCTCTGCGATAAGATGTTCGGACATGAAAGGAAGGAATGACCAGTCTTCGGAGCAAGTGACCTGGTTTGCTGTTTCTGGGTACGTGGGAGACGTGACCACTGGGTCGGCACAGAAAGACCTAGCCAGCTGCGCGCGCCGGGTCTCAGCGCCGATGGACAACTTGTCCATGAGGTTACAGTAGCTTTTGCCATCCATCAGGTTTTGCATTTAACCTGGAAATGCATAATCACATACTAGTTTATACAACTCGTACTGAGCAGTAGGAAAAACCCACCTGCACTTACCAACGCTTGGCAGTGCTGGCATTTTCCAGGAGAGACTTCTAATGCATTTGTGACATTTCAGAGTAGGGTTGGAATAGAGTGGATAGTGCCCCATTTGAAAATACAAGTCAAGCAACGGTGATTAAAAAGTGTTTGCTGACTTGCACCCAGTCAGCAACACTGATTAAAAAAAATTGACAACAGATGAAGAAAATAAAGCCAGTAAAGCTTCCTAAAGAAACAGCAGTCTCCTTTCACCTCAGCTTTAGAAATGAAGATCTACCTTTATGTACCCCTCATAGGTACAGCTTGCTCTGAATCCTCCAGACAAAGCAGGTCATTATCTGAGGCATTTTCTCCACCCCCTTTTCCCTGAAAACTGAAATCTACAGTTCCAGTAACAGACTCCCTATCATACCAAAAAGCCTTCAAAGATAAATTACTTTTTCTCTCTATTCATTTGATGTCTCATTCACTATACTATCTTAATTAGACAGAAAACTTGTGCAGGGAAGGCATCTCAGTTTTATGCCTGTCAAGCATTCTACATAGTAAGTTTTACAAAAAGTTTAGAGGATTAATTTCTGCTAAACCTGACATCTCATGCTGCTTCTGCACTCACCTGCAGATGTACTAAATACAATCCTACCGATAAAGGATTATGAAATAATCGATTTATTTAAGGAAAAAATGCACATCCTAATAACATTGTTCCAATTACGAATTATTTTACCTAAGAAGGGACACACATAGTGGTTGGAGGACTGCTAGAAACCTGTAAACCATATGCCCTGTCTTCAAAGCAGCATTACAGCAGGCCTAACTACCCCCATCACCCTTAGATACCTATTAGAAAGATAATCTTGCAGTGTTTTATAGGAAGCTAGATTATAGTGCCTTCCCAGTATCATTATTCAAACTGCCAAACAGCAGCATGACTCTAATGACTGTCACCTAATAGCTACTTTAAAAAGATTTTAAGTAACTAGTGCATTTTTAAAGAATCACCATTACTGACTGCAAGCAATACTGGCCTACACAGAATCAATCTAAAACTGCTCTCACTCACTGTCCACTTCCACATCTATATGCTGCTGTCTAAAACACTTAACTTCTATTACACCCTCTACAATGGAAAACACACCTGAACATTAAACTCTGTTACCAGAAACATCTAGATTCCATACTCAAAAAACCTGGCAAAGCCTCAAAGCTCAGACCATGGTTTCATAACAGAAATGGGACCCTCTTAATCCTTCACAAGAGCACAGGTATATTTTAGTATTTTTCTAATGATTTCATACCTGCCAAGTTTAATATGGAGAGAGTTTTTACTCAGCATGGATCTATCCTCACAACATGCTCTATCAAAATGCCTCTGTATTGTGTCATCTCTTTTTTCTAATGCAAATAGGTGTCACAACAAAAATCCCGAGCTAAGAATTTTACAGTAATCTGTTAGACAAGAGAGCAAGTCACACGCATCATAAACGGGCACTGCTGTGGGTAGGCTGAAAGCATGAACACACATCTCCTTTACATTAACACACATGCAGAAAATTAGAGGGGAATACGTACATGTTACAAAACGACAATAGTAGATAGTTACCTTTCCCTTTTCTACGTACACAGGTTGGGTTATTGTCTAAAAACTTTCCACTGCTAACAACTCAAACACTGTCTGGAGGAAAAAAGTCTGTTACGTAGCAAAACATGACTGTAGAGGAGGAAACCATAAACCATAACCTCTCAAGAAGAGATACTTGCAGGATTTGCTGCTTTGTACTGACACTTCTGCTGCATAACAGCATTACATAAAACAGTTACCTGCTGCCCTACTACCTGCACGAAGGGCAAAATGCAAGTGTTAGGATCGTTTTCCTTTTGGACTAGAGACTCACCAATCTTCAGATGAAAGTAAAATCCAAGGAAACAAGACGTGCTATTTTAAGACTGATGAATAATACCTGAAAACATCTGAATGATATTAAAAAGAGAAGTTAATGTTCCATTTTTCTTACACCTTATTTAATAAGAGATCATATTTAACACCATTAATTAAAAAGGTACGGAAGCTCTATTACTGAATAGCTGATAGAAATGGTTTACCAAAGTGTTGATATCCAGTGAAGACCTGTTGTTCAGCAGAGCAATACACAAGTCTCTTACCTGAATTACGTAGCTTGTTCCACTGAGTCAATGTCTGCTGCAATTTATAGTCAATTGACAACATGCAAAGTAGCTTACAGTTAGATCTGCTCATTTCTGGTTTGGCTTTTCCACCCACACCACATCTATGATGGCAACAAGACTTGGCATTAAGGGCTAGAAATTTTAAAACCTTATTGAGCGTAACCAGATTTCTTGAAAAAGTAATCAGGAACGTACTTTGTTTACTTTCTGTATGTATTCTGTTACTGTTTACTAAAGTGGTATTTTAATTTATTGGCATTTGTCCTTTTAATGTCTAATTATAACAAACAGCATTTAGCTAAATATTTACCATCAAGGCGTAAGCACACTAATTTTCATAGCTTCCATTTCAACACAGAAAATCAGCACTTCTTTAAAAGAAAATTCTGCTGGAATTGTCTCCAGATTACAAGTGAGGACACACATTATTTATCTTTATACTCTCAAATTTAGTCTTCATTACACCTATAATTTTGGGAAATTCCCTTAGTGTTAAGTAGTACACCAACATATAAAAAGGTCTCTAATAAAGCATTCATGGTGGCTGATAAGACCAATTTGGACAGCAGTGAGCAATCAGTAGCAAGACAAACCTTTTAAAAGTTTTGGTTAAACTCAGGAACGCAGTGTGGAGCCATCAGTCTCTATAATCAAATATAGGCACATCGATGCTACATGTATCAGTATATGGCCGTCCAGCTGCACAGGTACAAGGAAACAGGACACCTAACCCTGAAACACCTTCATTTTACACCATTACCTTGACACTTCAGGCCTCTCTACTGATCAAAGTAAAACCCCACAAAACATCCAAAACCAAACCAGTTTACCTTAAAACTCTCAGATACATTGAAGATAATGGTTTAGAAACAATTATCTCCTACCAAGAGAGCTACATACACCCCGTCTTGTCTTCTCGGGACTGTCATCTGTCAAAGCAAGCATTCTGCTTCTGCTGCCTCCGTGTGGGAACACCACAACGCTGTATTCCACATCCTCCTTCCCAGGCCAGCTCCACGCCCCACCAGAAAGGCAGCCAAGAGGTAGAGCACCTACCAGAACTGGGAGACAGGCACATCTTCAACTAACAGGTTACATTCTTTCTCTGTAGGGGACCCCAGGTACACCACTGTTACAACCAGTTAGCAACTCATCAGGGTGGGATGTTGAACACAGTAATTCAACTCAAGTCTGCATCATCTTTTTTGTCTCCTGCTGTGGTTTGGTGGTGGGTTTTATTTTTTCCTGCTTAAAGAGTCTTGTGCCTCCACCAATTAGCCACTCGTTATAGATCCCTCCAGATTAACTCAGTTTTTGGAAGACTACAGGACTGACATGAGACTAAAGCTCTGTATCTGCCAAAGAGCTACAGGCAAGTACAACTGTAGTAGTTATGGGCCACGATGTTTCCACCCCTGATGTGGCCGAGCTATGTGCATGTGTTTATTTCCCATGCTACTCTGCCCCCCAGGCTGTGGGCTAAGCAAGCCCAAACTGCACCTGGCAACATACAGTCCCATTCACGTTCCATTTCCTTCCACCCCGGACCTGGAAACTGTAGAAGACAATAACATAGCTACATATGCATAGCTAATTTGAGTCCGGGATTAAAAGCTTTTTTTCAATTAACAAAGGAAAGAAAGGCCTCCCAAATTATCTAAGCACTGAACAAGTGCATATTTCTACTTTTACAGATGGAATTTACATGCAGGGTAAATGACAAGAAAAATGATGACAGAGATAATGCACATCTGTTTTTCAAAAATCATTTTTATCTTTAATTGTTACATTCCAAAGGGGATATATGAAAGTCATCTAGCAACTGTGTATCTCTTCAGAGATGAGTACAGAATTACAGATAAAAAAATACACCTAACTCCCAAGATGACAGGTGCTAGAGAAGGTATGTGCCTTACACCATCAACCCAGACAAATGCAGAAAGATTTTTATAATAAATATTTCATCATATACTAACTCCTGAGACTTTACCCATGAAAAGAAAGGGAGAAGATTTTTTTGTAAGAGATATCATACACATACAATATATTAAGCTATTAAAGCAAAATAGAATAAAATACCAACACTGTCTTGATATGCACTGCATTTGAGTTTATCTACATCACAGTACTTTAAGTATGCAGCTCAGAGTCAGTGTCCATTTCAGTTTCACCTTAAATCTGCAAACATCACTTGACATACAAGCATCTTGAAAGTCAGAGTGCAAGAAACCAAATGATGAATACAGCCAATCAGGGTTTCATTCTCCGATACGAAAACCACACTGCAAGATTTAGATTTCCAGTACCTAGCATTAGTCAGCAGAAAATCCAAGTCTATTTACAAAAGGTCTTCACATAAAATGATTAGTGAGTTGTAAGTAGTTACTGTGTTCCCAGGTACTTTTTAACCACATAAAGAGTAGAGGGAAATACATAGTTAAAAAACACCATAAAGTCACAACTGTAAATAAGGTACCACAGTGGCAACCCACAATAGCTTAGGGTTTGTTTTCTTTTCAGTTTTGTTAGTAAAAGCCATCTGAAAATGTGAAGATTTTAGCTTTTGGTTAATTAATCTTTTTAAATTGCTTCCATTCCAGTACATTCCTTCAAAGTTCAAATACTTTTTTCTTTATTTTTCCTAGATCAGTAACAAACCTTCTGAATTGGCAGGATCAGGAAGACATGTCAGCTCTTTCAATCAGTCCACTTTACTGCCCTGGAGTTATTTTACTGAGACACAATTAACTCAGCACAACATGACGGTCAAAGACAGATTTGCGTTGCTCTTGGACCTGTAACTTCCAGCGCTGCTGGGCATACTCCACTTTGTTCAATACATTAGCACGGCTCCGAGAACGAGCCAGCACATCGTGAGCATTCGCAAAAGGCTGGTGATCCTGGAATGACAAAAATCAGTAGTTAGATCTCAACAATTCCACCAAGCAATTACATTAGTCTTTGTTGTTACATTCCAAAGGCTGAGGTTTGATTTTGGTTGGGTTGGTGGTGTTTTGGGTTCGTTTTTAAGGTAAACAAGAGGTTTCAACAAGCTGGTCAGTAATAATGACCAAGCAAGTTTTTGAAGAGCTAGAACTGTACTTCAATTTCTCATTCATAGAAGCTTTCAAGGGTTTCCCAAATAGACCAAACTTCATTGTACTGTCAAATGATTATCTGCTGCCCAGAGACATCACGGTGAGCTGCGAGATCAGAACCAGAGGCTTGCACCCACTAGCAGCTGGTGGGACAGAGAACAGCCACAGGCATTGGGAGCCTCCCGTTATTGTCCTGAATGCACTTGACTTTAAAACAGAATTAAAGAGCCAAATTACGGCCATTAACTGTCAGGCAGTTCAGGATGTTCACACACAGCTTCTATATAAAATCAACACACACTGATGTTTACCAAACTAAACCTATTGTACTGAGCTGTCTAAAAACAAAGTGTCAATACAGCTGTTTAAGTGACAGAGCTCAACAATAACTGAGTGCTTGTTTAATATTTACTGTTTTTAAACAGTACCTTTTCTTCTTGTTAATATTACCAAGTTATAAACAGTAAGAGTTGCCTCACCCCAATATCCTCCTAGAAATGACTGAGAAAATCTTAAGATGTCAGTCCAAAGACATGTAGAGTATGTGTCCATGTAATACACAAGGCAGTGCAGGAACAGCGGGACACAATAGCAATAGCATGGCTCTGTCCAAAGAAGCTTCATTCCAGACAATGGTAGTTCAAGCTTGGGTAATAATCACATAATTTTGGTGTGAAGTCAAGGTAAATAAAGAAGGCACAGCTGATAAAAGCTATTATCTAGGAGAATGCTTGATTTTGAATACTTAGTATCATCCCAATCTTTATGTTAACCTAAGTACACAAGCACTCTGCTGAACTCACCCCAATGTCCTCATCACTTTGGATGAGCTGCGAATGTCCAAAGAGACGTCTCTTCAGTATAGGTTCCACCAGCGTAAGGTACACCATGTACAGAAGAAGTAAGCCCAAAATAGACAGGTATATGATGATTGTAACCTACAAAATGCGAGCACAGTTTATGCCAGAATTGTGACATTACACCCACAATCTCTCAGCAGGCAGCAAGAACCAAAAGAAGAGTACACACAGAGTTTGTGCTGAGCCTGTCAATCTTCAGTAGTGTCACCAAATTACTTAAAACCCACAAATGGGGAAAAAAAGCACCAAACTACGACCTGGTATCAGCCCCAGTTTTGGGGCAGTCATGTTAGCTTGTGAGTTTCTCTTAGTGAGGCATTGCTGAAAATATTATGCTCTCTCAAGCAAAACAGCTGAATAATGAGAGGCCCTCCAAAACAATAACGAAAACAGAGTCCACAGGTTACAGAATGCCACAGAACATTCAATTTCAGCAAGGTGTAAAGCTTAATCTCAGAAGTGGAGGTCTTCAATAAAGTATCTTGAGCCTGCTCCTTCAGCTATAGCTTGATGCTGCTGTTACTACGCAAGAAAAGTTATGAGCAGCTATCATGTAAAAAAGGCTAAATCTTAGGCTTCCCTTTAAAAAGAAAACTTCTCTAAACAGACATGCTTACTAATCAGTTGAAGTATTTAATATATGCCAACAGAATTACATTGTTTACCTTAATTGTGACAGAGCTTCTCTCTTCATATTTGCATTCGCAACGTAAACAGTATGCTTCTACATCAGGTCCAGGGACAGGCATGGGCTCAACCACATGAAGACAGTCACTGAAGACAGAAACAGCTCAGTCAGTTTTGAGCTGGTTTTAGCTTACCTGCTCCACCAGGCGCCGAGCAGTCACCTTTGCTTATGTTCAGCTGTCCTAAATTATAGGTATCCAAGATTTCAAATGAATAAATAAAAGAAATCACTGCTCCACAATCATTTTACTTAAACTTTTGACAAGCTGCTAAACAAGTTTTAAGACCTTTCTAACTCAATACAATGTTTTCATTATTCAGTGAAAGTATCAAAGCTGTTAGCATAAGAAGTCCAAGGATCTGAATCCCAGCAAAAATGCATCATTTGACACTGACATCATGGATGAGAGTAAATTCCAACTATACACTTCTTTCTTCATCATACTCAAAAGAGCCTTATTCTATCCTTCCACTATCTGAAGGGAGATTAACCTCTCTTTGATGTTCATGAACAGAAGTTCTTTCTTCTTGGCATCAGAGGTTACAGCATTAAAGGGGGGAAAAGGTCAGATGAGTTGTTTCTCTAAGCAACAATAAAGTGAATAAATAGCATTCAGTTTTCAGCACCAGACCCAAATGCAAAAGCATAACTTGATTTAAAAGATGACAAAATATAAGTCAGTTCCATGCCAAAAAGCGTGGCTGACAATGTTACAGGCACTCAATACCACTCCACTAAAAACCAGCTGCCGCGACACAACTGCTTCCACCAGTAACTTATGTCATTTTGGTCTTCTTGCTGACTAAGGTTGGTTGTTCAGAGTTCACATCCCAGGGTCCCTGCAGAGCACTGAGAACAAAAATCATGTTTTGCCTTCGTCCTGGTTAACTCAATGTTAGTACAGTCAGAAGGAGGGAACAAAATAAAAGGCCCAATGTGACAGGAGCAGCCTGGGATTCAACACACCGGGCTAGATCACACAGCTGCACCAACTCATCTCTTCTGTTTTCTTTGTATTTCTTCTTCATAACTAAAACTATCAGGTGCCAAGTCACATCCTCTGGAGGGGAGTGGAAGTCTTATTTTTCCCATTTATGTGAAATTAGAATTACATTCTCCTTTGTGGAACAGTGCAGCATCAAGATATAAACTCAAAAATACACACAAGTTACGAAGTAAGCAATTGCTGTTCATACAATTGAAAGCTCACATCAGTGTGCTGCACAAGAGCAGTAGAAAGCTTGTACGTAGCTTAAGTGCAGTAGTGTGTTACTGTGAATATATCAAATGTTCATATCAACGTTATTTCCACCAGTTCAGTGTTTCACACTGATAGATTTTACACTTCCTATCAGAACCTCAGAATTTTGATGATGTGTTTCCCTGAACTGCAATTCCACTGCAATTCTAGGGGAGAACATAGAAAAGGCTAATCCTTTTCTAAACAATTTTCCCACTCAACTACCTCTACATTACCACCTCCTCCCTTGCACCCATAGAAACTGCACCAAGGAAGCAGTTCTTCCAAGACAAGCTAGGCTAGTCCGAAGGGCAGCTTCTGCGAGATTTCCAGTTCATTCAGCTTGTAGACAGGGTGTCCTCCCTCTCCACAACTACCACTGCAGTCAGCCTCTGTACATGAAACACCTCTACTTTCAAAGTACAATACAAACACCCACACTTTCCAAGCGGGTTATTTAACCCCATAGGTGCTTAGGCATCGCTATGCTTGCCGAGCGCACTGTCCATCAGGATGGCACTATCCACGACAGCTCCACGCCTGAGCCCAGACAGGTGAACGCTTGTTCTGGTGTCCCATACTGAGGTACCCCAGCCCGTACTGATGTTCACGCAGCACGCTGTTTGCCACTCTGAAGCCAGAGGAACAGACCACTCCAAGTGAAAGAACTCAAATACCTACTTAAGGAGTATCACGATGCACGTGACAGGTTCGACATTAAATATTAAATTTTCATTTCATGCCTGGACAAGCCAGCAGTAAGTGGTCATTACACTGTACATAATTCATAAAGACACTAAAAACCGATCTGGCACTTGTCTCATGAGTGACTGATCCAAATACCTGAAGGATGGTGCACATCAGCTAGTTCTATTCAATAAGTCACTCGCACTGGTGTGGAGGCCAAACTGCAGCACTAAATCTGTCGATTTTATCAGACATAAACTAGCAATCAAGCCTTTTCAAAGTGACAAGAAGATATCTCAAACAGAAGGTCAAGGCCGTAAAATGTTCCCAAATGAGATTTAAGAGAGAAAAATGGAGTTTCTCTATGCATTAGTGTCTGTCACCATAAAGTTAGTCAAGCCTTCAAAATTAATTTTTCCTTCAATCAGTACCAATATTGATTTAAAGGAAAGGAGTGTCTTTTCTGCTAGTAAGGCACACACTAAGCAATACCCACTGAAAAAATCCATTTGCATTTGCAGAGCTGGAATGAACAATAAAACCAATACCACTGCTACTCTGAAATGCCTGCTGCAGCTGGAATTCTACCAACAAGTTTCATTACTGCAACTTAACAATATTAGTCCTATTATGACAAATTAACTTAATCATGTGGGACAAAAATAGCAATTTCAATTTGACAGTACATTTTACATACATTAGTTTAGGTTGAAATTTACAGTGGTGTTTCTCACAGTTCTGGAAGTAATTTAATAAGTCAAGGCACAGCTCTACATATATCTGTATCACTAATTTTATTCCTATAATTATTTTTGCGGGCCTACTCAGGGGCATGAAATTTTAATAATCAATATGCCAACCTGCTGCTACTCATCAGACTGGAAAGTCTTAGAAATTCTTAATGTAACTGAAGAAGAGTCAATATATCCAAAAGCATGTAATGTTTTTCTACGTTGACCCAAGAATCCACAAGCACGTCTGACATGAATACAACTTTAAAACATGGGTTTTCACTTGTATGATTCACTTAGCCAATGATACTCAAGGTGAAGTTACACAAAAGAGCTATCCCAATGTAACAAGTCACTGTCATCCCACTTTCTTCCCCAAAATCCTCATCCCTGGCCACATCTATCAGTCCTCAGCTTGGAGAGGAGCCTGACAAATGCTAGCCTAAACAGTACAATAGAGCACATTTCTGGGGCACTGAGAAAACAGACTTCTCTCTCTCTCTAAAAAAAAAAAAAAAAAGTGGTGTTAGATAGCTCAGGCTGTCCCATATAACTGCACTCTCTGGCTGCAATTCTGAGGAACAGAAGTCTCCAGAAACTATAGTCTCCAAATGACAGAATGGGTTCCACACAGAGGAAAGGGAGACAATACTCCCAAGCCCTAGTTCTGTGGCCACACTCCCTTGCCTTAACAATATTTCAGAATTCAAACTACAACATCCCCTTCCCTTCTACTATTTCAAAGTCTAAATAAATAACTAAGCACGCAAGCAAGCAAACCAAAACAGAAGACACAGCAAAACCTAACACATTTCAAGCATTATCACTTGTTAGAGCTTAACTCTGCAGCACTTCCAAATGCAAAGTACCAATAACTCATGCAAGAGATGTAATACCTCCTAGCACCACCCCAGGAGACTCGCATATGCTCACAACAGAACAAGTCTTTAGCCAGTAAGACTCACCATAATTTTTGAAGCCACACACACTTACCAGTCTTTCTGTGAAACATTTTTATTGTAAATATGGCCCGAATGGTCTTTGTAAGGGGGGCAGATGCATTTGCATCGGACATCCTCAGAATTCTGTAAAGGAAACAACATGCTTAGAAGAAGTTATCATCAGTAACCATAGCCAGATACAGAAAGCACACTTCACGTAACACATGAAATATTCAACACAAACCACTTCCAAGTATCTTTGAATAGTCTTACTCAGGATGTCCTTCAAGTTTAAGAACAACCCTTCAAGACTGCAAAGCAAGCAGAGCAATTTGTCAAGTAACACCATTTTAGATAGCAAATGCATTCTAGAGTTCAAGCTCACCCTAGTTTTTTAAGAAATAAGGCACACTCAGAAATTACTGATGTTGGCATACTCAGCGGTTCAATTTATGACAACAGCTGTATGACATCGACATAATACTGAGCTTAAAATGAATGAAAGAGTATCAACCCCAAATGGAATCTGCCAACAAAACTTCTGTGCGTAATTCTGTCCTGACCACAACAGAAACAACTCGGTAAGGAAAACTAGCAGGGGGAGTAGGACAACTTATGGTCCTCTTCTCTTAAACAGCAGCAGGATACTGGTAGTAGTAGATAAAAATAGTGCAAAACTGGAATTCCAAACAAAGGGAAAAGAAATGTGAAAAAGAATGGAAACTCATAAAGGCAAGTTTTAGGCAAAATTTGCGTAAGTGATGAGAGGCCCTGCAGAAAAGGAGGAAAATTAACTGCCTTCTGTTACGGACAGTGAGAAAGAAGCAACACCCAAAATTAACTGTGACTACCACTACAGAGAACAACAGAATTTCAGAAAAAAAAAAAACCGCTTTGTGTATATTTAAATAGGATAATTCCTTTCTTTCCCAAATGCACAAACACAAGAAAAACCCTATGGAGAGACCAGAGATGGTCTGCAAGGGGTTATAGTTGAATGCACTTTCAAACCCAAACCAGAGTAAGTTATTTGAGCAAGTAACAAGAGACAGTAGATAAACTTGGCCTATCAGAAGTTCAAGGCAATTTCTAACTGCATTTCAAAAGAATCTCTTAAGAAGTATCGGTAATAAACTTCTACACTGAACAATCAGGTCAGAATAACACAAAATGGGTGTAGGGCAGCTGGAAAACCCTGACTACATTATACACCCCGTTACTTCTGGTCTCACTGCAGAGAAGTCAAACAGCTGATTACCATAGCAAGTGCTCTGAAAGCAGGAGAGAGTCATGCTGTTGGGAGACACAGCGTTCTCAGTCAGTCAGGAGATGCTGGGGCTCTAGTCGCAAACACCAACCCAGAAGGGCCGGCAGCAGAGCACCGCCGCAGGGCCAACGCGAGGGGCTCGCCCCGAGGCGGAGCGCGGTGGGGGAAGGTGCGGCGGGGCACCGGGC
>NW_010265895.1:0-15625 GCF_000690775.1 Eurypyga helias
CATTCTATGATTCTATGATCCTTACATGTTTAAGGGGAAACAGTGTGTAAGTAAAGAATGGAAAAGAAAACTAGGACCTTTTATGGGAGGCAGTGTTAAGAGGAGTCTTCTGTGCGCAGGAGACCTAGGGCTCTGGCAAACCAGAGCTCTATTTGAAGAGTGTACCAACAGGTTGGAGGAAACAGTCCACCCGCTCTATTCTGCACGTGTCAGACCACCTCTGGAGTACCACATCCAGTCTGGGTCTCCCAGTGCAAGTGGGATGTGGGCATACTCGAGCCGAGCAAGATCAGCAGAGGGTTGTCAGGATGGTTGGGGGCTGGAGATTGGGGTTTGTGAGATTAGGCTGAGATCTGGGGTTCTTCAGCATGGAGAAGGGAAGGTAAAGTGATCTTAGTGCTGTCTACAACTATTCATGGGAATACAATGTCTTTCTATTATAAACCTCACCATCTTGCTGTATGAAAGACTTCTTCAAATGGGGTGAAAAGCATTTGTCACTGCACAAGAGATTACAAAAAGTATTTTTCTTTACCAACTCAAGCCTAAATTTAAGGCATTTTTACTAAAACAGGTGAGGCTTTCCTTAAGATTAGAAGAACATACTGAACCCTGGAGTAGGACACCTGCCACAGCAAAAATTTCTGTCGCTCTCAGAGGTATGTTTGAACTCATTCAGTGTCTGATTTGATAGGTGATTTCTTTCACTACATAGTCAGTGTTCTGGTTTGATTAGATCATGGTTTATTTGACTTGATAGGTGGCACGTATTGGTCTATAAAAGATGGATTGGTTTTGACAAGTGACATGGCTTGGAGCTCAGTCAAAAACCTTGATACTTGTGTGAGATGTTCACTTTGGATGGTGATGTACCATTCCATGCAACTTACCAAGGGGCTGCATGCTTTAATAAACATAGGGGGTATTTACAGTATGTAACCAAATATGCTTTTTCTCGAATACTGAATTATGGACCCTCAAAGTGATTTGTTCTAGGTTTGTCAGGAGTAGATGTATGTAGCCTATATTAAGATTGAAAACAGGGAGGTTTAGTTTTAGATATCAGGAAGAAATTCTTCACAGAGAGGGTGGTGAGGCACTGGAACAGGCTGCCCAGAGAAGCTGTGGATGCCCCATCCCTGGAAGTGTTCAAGGCCAGGCTGGATGAGGCTTTGAGCAACCTGGTCTAGTGCAAGGTGTCCCTGTCCATGGCAGGGGGGTTGGAACTAGATGATCTTTAAGGTCCCTTCCAACCCTAACCATTCTATGATTTTATGATTCTATGATTCTAAGATTGAATGCACTGTGTTGTTACTTTTGATTATTACAAATTTTCTTAATGTTGTTTCTTGCCCATGTCACTGTGCCATGTTTGTTATATGTAAGGTGTTTAGGAGAAGCTTTCACTTACTTGATGCTGTGTAGACTCAAATGATCTATTCTGGGTTTTGATACTTTTTTTTTTAATTATTTATAGAGCTAAAGCAAAAAAGTTCCAGTTTAGCACCTGTAAGGCTGTATGTGGTGTATAATATCTCATTCTAGGCCTCATTTTCAAGAGTGATGCAGATTAATTGGAGGAAGTACAGAAGATGAAAAGAGGTCAAGAAAAGATCATGAGGTCTAGAGAGTGTGAGCTGGGTAGACAGGCTGAAACATTTGGGGTTGTTTAGCTACAGAAAAGAAGAGAAATGAAAGAGAAATGATAGTAGTCTTTACATCTCTGAATGTTTGCTATGAAAAAGAAGGCAATAAAGTGTCCTCCATATCAACTGAGGATGAGAGGAAAGTGATCGGCTTAAAAACAGGAAAACTTAGATATTAGGAATGGCTAACAATTAAAGTAGTTAATACTGAAATAGGTTGCCTAGGGAGTTTGCAGATCTCCACCACATGAGTTCATCACTGGATGTTTTTAAGAACCATCTCAAGAAAAGTCTAGATTCTGGCCCAGTGTGGGAAAATTGACTGGATCTTCTCTTAAGGTCCTATTTAGTCTTATTTTCTGTGTCTCCATATTAACTCCATATATGTACAGCCACAAGTACAAATTTTGTTCCTCACAGAATATGTCTCTGGGACTCTTGGTGCATTGCAGCTTTTTGCTGCCACAGTAGACGGAGCTGGCACAAATGACAACTGGAAGCTATTGCTCCTTCCTTCGTGAAGGGTGAAAACTCAGTGGTATATGTGAATGCTTTGCATTTCAAACGAAGCAATGATTTTTAAGGACTCTGTTTTCAAGTATTCTATTTAAATTATATACTAATAGACTAAGAGGCAGACTAAGCTGACCACAGACTTTCAAAAATATGATAGGAAATCAAAAAAGAACTTGGGGGAAGAATCCATCCCACAAGCCAGCACTCTATCTGTTAGGTCTGTCAGGTTTTTTTTTTTTATTTTATCTGCTATGAGATCCAGTTTGGGGCTGAGCTGTGTAATTCTAAGATAGAGCCTTTCCTTCCCCCAGAAAACAGAAGAACCTGGGACACTCTTGGGATCACCAGGAAGCAACTCCCTTTTGAATGCAGGAGCTCTGATGTGTGAGTATGGTAAGACAACATAGGATCACATTCTCAGATGTTGATGCTTTGCTCAGTAAACTCCCTTTCTCTGTATACCTCAAATACTATGTGCTTTAACAATGATTAGCAATGGTGACAGTTCTGTTTACTCCTGTTGCAGGAGTAAACTAGACAGCCTCATCTGTGTATATTTATCTAGGCTGGGTTTATCACTGGACTTCTTAAATATTAGTGGATACATACTCTTGACAGTAGCTCATGAACTAGGAGGAGTTTGACTTGATGACTGGCCTACATGGGTTCATGCTTTCTAGCAGGAAATTGTACATAGAAATTACTGAGACACAGAAAATTTAGAAACATGTTTCTTCACTTTCAAAGTATAGCTATACAAGAAGCTTTTAAGACATTTGAAATCATAGTGCTGGTTTTTTGCCCTTGACAGGTAAGTTTCCTGCATGACAAGAACATAGTAAGTAGCTTGGAGCCAACCCAGACTCGGGCCAGATAGTCATTTATGTGCATATACAGCTTAAAATCTGTTAATGTGTTGTGCTGTAATTGTAATTCCATATATGTTTAAGGATTCTGAGGAGATGGCTGCACCAGCTTCCTGTAAAAACAGAGGGCTAAGAAGAACAGAGAGCACCAGAGCCCAGCTTTTGTGTTCTATGATGTAATTGGTAAGAAGTAATATAATAATGGGCTCTGGGGAGAAGCAGACATCCCTAGATGCCTGCCATGAAGAGGCCTCAATAAAGCAGAATTTATCCCATGAGCTCTAGTCTGTAAGTGAAAAACTAATAGTGGAGTGGGTGGCGTAGAAAAGTATATTTTAAAATATTAAACAGTAAGTACTATTATTGCTATAATAACCAAAATAGGCATAGACTAAGAAAACAAGGAATTATAGGCTAAACCATAATTATGTCTCAATGACAACTCTAGGATGTGACCCCCTTGTGTAATATTTTTATATGCACAAAATATTTGCAGTGAGTCAATTGTGACAATTCCGACAAGACCAGGCAAAGTGCTTATGGCAAATCCAGTATATTATTAAAGAAAAACACCATAAAAACAACAACAACAAAAGAGAATAAAATAAGATCTGTTATAAAGCAGAAAGCTCTGATATATGCCACTGGAGGGGTGATTGGCTCTCCATCTAATAATGCCCAGTGCTGTAGCTCACAGGTGCATGAGTGGCATAGCTCTAGCAAATGGAAGAAGGAAAAAGGAACAATACCATTTCAGTAAATATGGTGTCATTGGCTGTTCCCAAAACGATATGTCAGTATATAGCCCCAGTATCTATGCTTTCCCTAACATCCTTTTTCTCTCTCTTCAACTGCAGCAATGAATTTGTAGTACAAGGTTTCTTGGGAAGACAGAAAGATTGCCACACAAGCTATCTGAAACGAGACAGACCCTCTTCTACCAATCTTGCAAAGTCATCTTATGAAGAAGGTACAACCAGAAAGAGTGAACAGCAGCATCTCTTTGTACAGATGAGACAGAGGGAGAGCTGACCCGGGGGCAGATAATGCCTTCGCTTGGATTCTGTAGCAGACAGCAGCTAGACAGGTGTGACTTTGGTCAGTGCCTTTAGAAAGACTTGGCTTTTCCAGATTCACTCCTGTCCATTCTGCCCTCTTTTAAGGAGGATTCTTGTTGCCCCACTCTAGGAATGTTTTGCTGGTTGTTCAACATTCATTACTTCACATCTAAGATAATGGAGGAAAAGCAACACACCAACAAATTAATTTTTTTCCATTAATTTTTCATGGCCTTTAGCTGTAGTGTCAGCTTTGCCATTCAGGGAGCAATATGCTTTGTGATCTAAAATACTGGGCACAGCAAGCAAAGTGTAATCGTTGCTGTTCCTATTAGTAGCCTTCTTTTTCAACAGGGAAGAGACTATTTGCTTTGTTCAGACCCATTGTGGTTTCCATCATGGAACCCTGCACTTCTCTATCATTCCCTTTAATGCATTCATGGTCTTTTAATGAAGATGAATTAAGCTGGACAGAATAAACATTGGTAAGTGGGAGGGAAGAAAAAAATAATGTCTGCTTTTGCAAGCAGGTTATTTTGCATTATTTAGTCATAATAGTGCGGAAGTGTCTCACTTGTAAAAATCAGTGGGAGGTATTGATGTGTCAGGAACAGTAACTGGTTCTCCCATAAACCAAGGCATTTGTCACAGTTATGTTTGCACATGAGACAGACACTTCCCCCTCTTCCTTTATTTTCATTTTTTGGCCCATGGCAGCTTCTGCACAAGGCTTCCAGGTCTTTATTTTCCTTTATGTAGGTAGGTCTGAGGTAGGGAGGCTGATTGACGCCTTAACCATGATATGTCCAGAAGGGCCCAGTATCTGATGAGAACTGCCATGCAGCCCAAAACAATCACTGCTCCTAAATCACACAGATTCTGCCTTCAAATAGAGCAGATAATGTGTAGAAAAAAACCATGCATTTTGACAAATTCAAAGTTAAGAAAAGCTTCTTGAAAACTAGTAGCTTGTGGAATAGTCTCTCAAAGGAGGGAATGCAACACACATAATACGACACTGAGGATTGCCCTCTAGAGTGGTCAGTGAAATGACCCTCTCTTCTTTGGTCTAAAGGTAGCAAAAGCAACTGCATAGGATGCTTCAGTGGCAATCGTGAGACCTGTTTCTGGTGTCGCTGTCTTTAGGAAATGTTTCAAGATGTAGAAGAAAAAACTATGCAGATGCTTCAGAGATGCAAATAATAAATCATGATATTTAAAAGAAAAATTATTT
Organism: Eurypyga helias; assembly: GCF_000690775.1. NCBI lineage: Eukaryota > Metazoa > Chordata > Aves > Eurypygiformes > Eurypygidae > Eurypyga > Eurypyga helias. The sequence continues at coordinate 5,321 of NW_010265895.1, forward strand.
TGAGATAGTTTATGGAAGATATCAAAAATTCATTTTGTCCCCTAGGTGTCTTCTTTTCCCCATCTTTTTAATTCACATTTGTATTATACTATCTAAAGATAAAAGAAGCTGCTTCTTTGATGTAGCACTTTTGTCTTTCAGTGTTCAGAGAAGTGAAATATCATTATTTTTTCCTAATTGTATTTTCAATGTGAAAACCCCAGAATCTGTAAATAATTTACACTCCTTTTGAAGTTTCTTTATCAGCTTCACTTCAGCAATGTTCAATCAGAGATCAGAAGCAAGATGAATCTTCTCGTGATACCCCGTGAGAATTTGAAATACAACAAAAAATTTTTAATGGGTCAAAGCAAAGTGCGATACGGTAATGTCCACATTTCATTTGTTATCTTAGTCCTCTGCATTTGAAAGAGGGAAACTCAATTTCAAAATTACTGACACATTCAACACACAGTACATTGCTCACAAAGATGTCTTCATTAGCTTTGCCTCACTGGTAAGCAAAATTAAATGGCTGATGATGACCTAAATTCAGTTCAGTTCTGAATATCATGGACTAACTCATGCTGTATTAGAAAACTACCAGGTGACAGAAACACTGAAATTCAATTTGAGCATTTCAAGAGCTTTCTTCCAGGGAAAGGGAGAAAACAGGGTTGCTCTATATAAAATGAAGAGGGAGCTCTTTCCTATTTCCCTGCCCTAAGCCTTACCAAAGCAAAGCTGTCAGAAGGCAATCATCAAGTGTGAAGTGCTGCTCACTTCTGAGTCCTCACTCCCTGACAGTCATTTGCAGTCCTGTCATGTGTCTGCTTTGGCACTGGCTCCAGGATTTCCCCAAGGAAGGCAGGGAGAGACAGTATGCCTCAAGTAAAAGCAGTAGGAAAAAGCATCATATTAGGCAGGGCTCATTGCCAGTTAATATTTCCCATCGCAAATCCACCAAATTGGTTTTTTCCTACTTCAGGGACAGAGGCTGAATTCCACCCTCCTGCAGGAGGGATTAACTCTCAGCTAACAGGATGACTATGGCTGCTAGGGGATTTTCAGCCTAACCCTTTGAAATGAGGATGAAATTTATGTAGACCACCCCTGACAAATACTTGTCTAACACACTGACAGAAATCTTCCAAGAAAACAATCCCACGTCCTCTCTGAGCACCTCATCAGTGCCTTTCCTTGGCAGTTGATTCTAAATGCAACTTGTATTTCTTTTTTTCAATTTACACTGATTGCCACCTTCAATTTTGTATATATTCTTTGCTTCTTCCCATGTTTTATTTTGATATTCCCTTTTCTGGACTGAATAGAGCCATTCTCTTCAATTTTCCACAAAAATTTTCATCATTATTGGTCTCCTGTCACCCCCAGAACTGCTACAGCCCTTCTGAATTAAGCCTTGTTACCACCATCCTTATCCTGCCCAGCTCCCCAGTGGCTTCCACACTACCCCTGGATCATCTGTTATACTTGTGCTGTCCTGTCATTTAAAGTACTTTCTTTTGTCACATTTTGTAATTTATCCTTTGTGATTTTGTTCCTTCTGTACTTTTGTTGTACTTCAGTGTTCACACTTAATTTGGTAATTTTTTTTTAATTTCACTTCCTGATGCAATTATGATGACACTTTACTACAGCTTCTCTCTCTTTTCCTCCTTAGGGTAGCTTTTTATTGCACATTAGTATAGTGAAATGGCACTCCCTTATCTTCCTGATTACCTTCCCTGTAGAGCCCTCCTACAGAGTCCTGGATCGGGGCAAGTCTGCTTTTCTGATGTTCCTTAGACAAGTGAACGCTCTTCAAGGGCAGGTCAGTATTTGACAGGATGCCCTATCTGCACTCCAAATGTTCACTTTAGCACTTCAACACTTTAAAGCTACCCCTCTTAGAAGATTTGGTTATTTGTCAGATCATGCCAGTTATTATGTCACAATCTCTGCACTTCCATTCAACTACAGCTTTCACCCAAATTGTATTTAATTCTATCATTTCCTCCCCACTGGCCAGACCCATTTCTAAAACAAACGCTCTGAGAAAGGCTTCTGAAATGGAAAATTGTATTTAACACAGTCCGTAACTTCCTGCAATGTTTTCCCATTTGTATCTGAAGAAAGAAAATCCACTCTTTCTCCCATTACCACTATTTACTCTCCTATTACTTACATCCAATAATTCTTTAAAATGCTTCAGTTAACCGCCTTCTTCTGTAGCCCATTTGTGGCAGACCCCTATCATGTCATAGCTCCTGATTTTTCTTCTTGCAAGCCAGTGCTAACTCAACATTTTTGCCTCTGCCCATGGGATATGGGCATCGTTCATCGTTTGTTGTTTGCCTCTAAAATATTTTAGACAGAATTAAGAAAACCCATTCCCTATTATTTTGTACAGTGGGGAAGTACTTTGGATTCAATAGTAAGATTAAAGAACTCCTGAGATCTGGGTTCTGCTATGAACTTACAACTTGGCCTTCGGTCAGTCTTTCAGAACGTGCCTGCATCACACATGGAAATGTTCAAACCAGAACCAACCGGATACAACCACGCGATAACAGCAAAGGGCTGTGCTGGCATTACTGGCATGACCATTCTACACTGGAACCTCTGCAGCCTTGTAGCCGAGGTACTGCCGGGCTGTAGAGCCTTGGCCACTGAGTGCCCATCAGCACTTCCGGTTTTGGATGGGCTTGCAGGAACCATCAGCACCTGTGTTGCAGATACACTCACAACCTCTGTATTCCAGATTGTCTTTCCATTATATCCTAACAATATTTGTAGAGCATGTTGGAGTAATGCTCAATTAACATTTATGTTATGCTTTTGTAAGTGGGGTTACTTTATGAACCCTCTACCTCACTTAGATAACTCCCCTGATTTTTCTTCTCTTCCCTTTCTGCTCCATTTAGAGGTTTACTTGGCCACCTGGTTACATATTCAATCTCTTTCTGTTTAATGTGTGAAATAAGATGAAGAATGAAATTGAATTAAAGAATCCTAGCTCTTTCAAGTGTGCATCAGGAAGATGAGAATGCAATATACTCTCCCACTCTCTGAGGACCTGTGACATGCCCCAGCAGAGCCAGCTCTTCACACGCAGGACTCCTGGGTTGTGGAAACAAAGTAGTAGGACTATATATATGACAGTATTTGGAGAAAATAGAGCATTAACAGTAGCTGTGGCATTTATGATTGAAATTACCTGTTTGTATTTTCCATTTTCTGGAGGAGGTGGTGTACCAGAGGTTAGAGTAGCAGCACAGCTCTTCTGGGAAGTAGGTTTGGAGCTGGAGTCTTCTTTACCAAGAAGAAAGAATTGGCCCACCAGAGCTGGTAAATTAGAGTTGATCCCTGTTCAAGGCAGAGGACTGATGTAGGTAGTCTGTCAAAGACCTATGCGGAGGAGGAGGTCTTCTGGAGGTTTGATTATCTACTAAAATGAGAGTCAACACATGTTAATAATTTCACAGGGGCATCCATTTTGTAAACTACTTCCCTTCAGAACTCTGGGACCATAAAATTTTCCTTTTCAAGGCCATATGATACCTTTCCAATACTTTTAATTAGTATCTTGGTAATTATGTCATGGATTATGGTTCCTAAATGTATGCTGACGTTCCAGTCTCAGAACTGAATTCACATTGTGATGGTTGATTATGTTGTTTCAAAGTGTGCACAGAGTGTGTCAACATCAAGAAATCAAATGTGCTGTGACAGGAGACATAATGCAGAGCTCATTGCTGTCTTAAAACAGATCTAAGGACAGGGGGTAAGTCTGGATGGATGGAGAAAGAAAGTGGTGTTATTTCCATTAGAAATGTTTTAGACTCTGTCTGGATGGAGAAAGAAAGTGGTGTTTATTTCCATTAGAAATGTTTTAGACTATTAGAAGCTTTTTCATAGACACTTAACTCTTGGTGATAGAACTGGTGAAGACAGCTTTTCCTTTAGAGCTAGAGGTGGCTACTGCAGGCAAAATCCCCTGTGAACTGGGAAGTCTAGCCTTACTGGCTGTGGTCTTTACCTCATTCCATTGTATCAGCAAATGTAAATTTGCGGTGGGAGTAAATGTTTCCAAAAGTCAAGACAATTCTCCTCTTGAGATTTTAATAATGTATGAGCATGCAGCATTCTCTGTTTTCGCCTTCCTCTCAAATTAGTGCCTCTAAAATTAGTGCCAAGTGCCAGATTCATCATGAATCTCTCTGTTCTTGAACATGAACTAAACTGATCTTGAGCCATTACCTGAACAGGCAATCTCTAAAACAAATGTCTCTGTAGCAAGATATTGAGAGGACTGTAATTAGAAAGAAAGGCTATGATATATATATCCTGATTCTAATCTACCCATTACAGCAATAAAGGGTCAGAGCCAGGGCTGAAAGAAACGTTTCCATGCCTATGTTATATGCATATCTCCACCAAGGGGAGGTAACCCCCTATCAATTACTTCCCCACTTCTTCCACCTCGCTGTCAGCTCATCTCTACCAGCTTCTTTCTAGGCTGGGAGTGTCTGGTGCAGAGCAGCTGCTAACACAGGCAGCAGCTCCATCCTTCCCATGGGAGCAGTGACTGGTGGGACTCAGGGGATGGGTTCAGGCACATTAAGCCAGTTCGAGCAGCCACGTTTTTTAGTTTGCCTTTGCTGTTACTTTGGTTGCATTTTCAGTTCACATAAATGAGACAAAAATGTCATTTTCTTTAAGCCTTACAGCAGCCAAGGAGCTGGCTGTGGTCCCTGGAGAGGACGCACTCCTACAGGGCTGAGGGCCCATCCTTCCCTTGGTAGACACTAGGAGTGAAGTAGAAGGCAGTGTTTTTGCTTGTCTCTGTATTCAGAAACTTCCGCATCTGTCTCCTGTGTCAAAGCGATTTGGATTGTTTGCTTGTTAAGCTGCAGTGCCAGCCATACAAGGAGAAGCTGCTTGAACTTCAGGAGCATTCTTACCCATCAGAATTAAATTTTACATAAAGCTAAAGGCCTAAAAAGTTAGGAATTTGAGCACTATTATAGCTGTGTGCTAATGATAACTTTTCAGGAGAGTTTTAAATCTAAAACTATTTTGGGAGGAATATTTTGCCCATAAAATGTTTTGAGGGTAACATCTGAATATTATTATTCTTGTGTGAGCAACTGTGAGGATTTAGGAGCCACATAGAAAGTTACAAACTTAATTTTCCTTTAAATTACTTGGCATTAACTCGTTTTGTCAGGTTATGTCTGAGTGAGCCTTTCAGTATATAACAGATACTGATATTGGAAATTTAGAAGGCTAAAAAGGGATGTAATCCACAGCAAATTTGTTGGGCAATGTTGCTCCCTCTTTTTATTACTGTGTTACATTGAAACGTCAGCAGGGATGCTGCAGCCTTGATTTACAAAGATGTTTTTGTTTGTCAAGCTCTAGAGTTGTAGGTGTAGATCCGACCTCCAGGCTTACATTGCTGATGCAGCCAGACACATTCCACTGAGGGGGATGGGGGAAAAGGAAAAAAAAAAATCAGCCTTATTGTGACCAGTTCTGAATGATGCATATAGGTTGACATGGAAGTTTACAACAACTACAGTATAAAAGTGACAGTTTGTTATTGTAATCTCATTTACTATTGCAAAGGAAGAGAAAGCATGAATTTACAGTGCATTAGGTATGGATATCTGGCTGAACAGCCAGTATTGCAGCTCCTGAGCCGTCTCCTGCATCCATTCTGTGCTCTTATCTCAAGACGACCTAAGATAAAGGCCACCATCTGACATAAAGGCCAACCATCCTGCCAGAGGGGTGTGGGCTCCAGACTGCCTGGCACAAAAGTGCCTGAAAGACTGGGCTACAGGAAGATCCCTCCAAGTTCTTTCTTCCTTACGTAGTGACTTACGTGTCCTTCTGCAGAAACATCTGCCTTCAAAGCAGCTTGAGGAGCAGGTCTTCTTCTCAATCCCAGTGTTCTGTAGAAGATATACCTCCAGGTAACCAGGACCTGCTTGGTCCATCTCTGGCTTAGTAGGTCACTGAACCAAAGCTTCACTCTTCTGAGTTTATCCTTTATCATGTTACTCTAAACAGTAGGGCCCTTCCAATATACTGTAAAGACGAACAGTAGTTGCCCTTTATCTTCATGAAGGACAAGTTGTGGCTACCCTTACTTAGGAAGGGGTACAGGATCTGGAGCCAGGGGAGGTATCAGTCTGCAACATGGACTCAAGTACTTGGAAAGGAATCTTTATTTCTGTGCCTACTGTTAATTAATGGCCAGTTCAAACCGTCTTCACTCCCAGTTTGACAGTGACTCCCTGAGGGGACCTGAGAAGCAAGTTAAGGCATTCAGATTCCACTCAGGGAAATTGGCTGCTTGAAATTTAAGGGCTACACTCTGTTAAGTTGCAGGTGTCAACATTTTTTGTTGAAAGACTAAGTGCAAACAAAATCCTAAAGAACAGAAAGAAAGAAACAAGGCAAATGCTTGTGAATGAATTCCCTTTTTGTAATTCAGTCCAGCCAGACTTCACCTGAAAAATTCAGCATCGTTGGCCGCCTTTACGTTAGGTTTAACAGCAGGGGTTTGTCAGAGATAGTGCACTCTGCCTTCAGACAGGATACTGCATGTCACTGTGGCTGATTCTTCATTGAGGGAACTAATTGCCCTGTGTGACTGCAGCCTGTTGCAACGAGGCAACAGTAGGTTAAAATTGGGGTTCAAAGGGAACAGCATTTAAATTCATCAAAATGCACTAAGAAGCCAACATCACCATCTCACCCAAAGTAGGAAGTTAGTCTTCCTTTGCATAAATGTAAGATTTAAATGTGGTATCAGGGATGCAAAGTTAAACATTGGTCCTGTATTGCCTAAGGTATCTAAATACAACATATGGTAAATAGGACTGTACAGATACAAGCCCGTTTAAAATCCTTTTCGGCAGCAAGACTCAATTGTCATGTTCTGTTAGGTCTGTTTTGTGAAGCCAAGGCAGAGCTTATGCACACAGGCAGTGCAACAAAGGATTTCCTACTATGCCCCAGGAAAACTGACAAACCAAACTATTCTCTAATTGAGTTGTGTTCCACTGTACTGAAAAATGTGGTCTTTTTAGCAAACAGCTTTAAAGCTAATTAAAGAGCATGTTAGCCTATCATAGCTTGTTTTTAAGAATAATGTTATACAACCATGTTTGCAGTTTTAGCTGGGTGCTACAATGTCTGCCCACAGCAATAGCAAATCATGATGTAATCTTTTTTTTAAGTGGTTTAGATATTCTTGATGAGAAAGCCGTTCCATAAGGCTGGTAAGACAGCTACTAAATCTCAATTTAAACTGCATCATCATTAATGAAATACAGAAGCAGGTCTAAAATATTTGTTTTACAAAAGAACTTACAGAGTTACTATTAAGCAATTTACATCCAAAATGTATTTTGGGAGAAGAGGGAGAAGCAAAGCTTTGTATTTTGTAGTATTGCAATAAAAGCTTGGGATACAAAAGCTTTGGTTTTCCTCATAAATTATTTGCAGCTTAAACAGTGTAAAAGCATGCTGTTCCACAACCAAGGCAATGAACTAGAGAGAAAGCAAAAGTGGAAACTGAAGAGTGATTTTCTTCCTTCATCAAGCTTAAGAAATAAGAATGTTAAATTAATAGGTAGGAGATAGAGGACATTGCAGTGATTAATAATTTTGGTGATTTAAAGAATCTTTCTGGAGCAAAATTTTATCATGGTTTGGATGGCTCTTGCAAATACAAAATGCTGTTTGAATGAACCTAACACTCATCCAAGTAGGGAAGCAGGTTGAAAAGCTCTGACAGGTGAAGAGGTAGTTTCTCTACAAGTATTTCTGTAAAGACTGGTTTTGTCTAGCGCTATCGAATCCAGTATGGATGCTCATGGTTAGATAACACAAGCAGGACAGATGGCATATGCATGAATCCTTCTTGTTCCTTCACCCCTACCCCTTAAATCAAAATTCCAGAGTGCTTAACAGATACAATAATCTCCTATACTACTGATAAATGTATAGCATCTTCAAAATATAATGAAGGGTACTACTTTCCACTGGTGCTGTATGTAATGAACACATCTTTCTCTGGACTGATAGGAATCTATATACATAGACAACAGTCAGCAGTTTTTGACATTACTTAAACCTTGAAAACAAAGATGGAATAAAACCATGTATTTTTGTGTCATAGGAACTGAAAGTAGCCAAGTTCACAGTCTCTTGTATTGATCAATGATTTTGCTAAATGTAATTTTTACAGAGAAAGAGTTGTTCCAGAAGTCAGTGTGGAAATAAAGAATTTGAAACTTGAGCAATTCACATTTATTTTTTCCCCAATAATTGGTCTGCAGGGTATTCCTGAAGTGAACAACTGCATGAGACAAACTGTAGGAAATCAATTTTTGAGATACCAAGGATAAAAAGAAAATTTCCCAGAAGTATATGAATAAGCCAATAAAAGTGATGCTGTATTTTTCAGTTGAAAGGCAAAATTAATGAAATTTGATGCCAAGAAAGCCAAAGTGATGATGCGCCATCGCTCACTAAAAGGTCATCTATTAGCAAGTGTCTTGTATTTTCACCTGTGAGAAAGAAGATCTCAGCCAGGAACCACTTGGAGACTATTAGTTGGCTGAACTTCTTGAATGTCACAGTATAATACTTGGAAACCTGACTGAACAATCTTGTTGCCATTAGCAATCCTGCTTGAGAGCTTTTAGAGGATGGACAAGTTACAAGTTGGAAAAAGACAAACACAGTATCCAACAACATTTCTCAGCAGCCAAGTGGTTGTCCCAAAGAAAATACTCTCTTCTCCATGTTCCTGGTGGACACAGCCTTAGGAAATGTCCAGTGGCATACAGCTATGCATTGGCTAGCAAGGAATGGGTCTTTCCTCATTGGCTGCACTCGGGAAGAGATTGGGTAAAGGTTTGGAGGGACAGTGGTGTAACTGGTGGTATTTTAGGCAGATGCATGGACAGGATTATTTCCTGAGGTCCTTTCCAGCTCTGTTTCCCCACAATTCTTGTGCTCCATAGAATTAAACAAGTACAGAAGCCATTGTGGTTTCAAAACCTTAATTATTTTGATATTCTAACAAAATGACCCTTACTATAGCGGTTGCCACAGATGCAGAGACTGACCAGTCTGTAGTCATCCCGGAGAGATGTTTACCCAGTGCATGTAAAATTTATCTGGATGATAAAAGATTAACACTGCTCTGAAGTTACTTTACGGTTTCTGACACGCACATCAATACCTTTTCAGAACTTTGGAGAGAGTCCATAAAGAGACAATTCCCTTATTTACACAACTGAATTTAAAAATCTCAAAATGACACAGCTTCTTTTGGATTTTGCTTGTTTTACTTAATGGGCCTCTCGACATAAAAGCCTTTTTGGCAGGCTCACTAATAGTCATTCAAGTAAAGGGCTGATTTAAACCAGCTGATTTTCTTTGCATCACCAGCTGCTGCAACAGCGCAGCGTTATACTGACAAAACAGCATACGGTTCACAGTACATGGGCTGAAGTACCTACTATTTTTTGATCCAGAGCTTAAAACCGCAGTGCAAAGCTGGTTCTCCAGGTGCTCCTGCTCTTGGCACAGACTCATATTCCCACCAGCCCTGGTTCAGGCCCCTGTAACAGGCTGAAGTAGTAAAACATGGCTGAAGAGCTCAGCCTGGGAGATGAAACCAATGGCTAGATGGCAGAAGGGTGATAAAAATCACAAAACAAAACCATTCAATACCTAAGAAGTTTTATCTTTATTACTATACTTTTCTAGTTAGTGTCAAAGTTTTTCCAGTGCCACTCAATATATTTTCATGCAAAGTGGCAACAGTATCTGTGAGATACAATGGAAAACATAAGAAAAGGGATAAAATATGTTACAAATAAAGCTGTAACAGCTAAGTCATGGAAAGGGGTAAGAATACGCTGTCAGATCTTTTCAGCTGTGGTGGAAGGAGCTGGCTGAGCGTTTCAAAAGAAAGGTTGATGGATTTTCACACCAGGCAAGAAAAACCAATGTGTAGCAGCCTGGTAGGTATCTCGGAGGGGTTTTATCATGCAAAGGACCTGCAAATGCGCTGAAAGCTGAGCTACACGTGCACCTTGTTCCCCCTTGCCCTTCAGCACTCGCCCGTCGCCAGCTCCCGGCCTGCATGACCCAGCCGGGGACTCCCCTTCCCGCTGCCGCCCCAGCGGCCCCCGTGCCTGAGCGTCCCGGCTCGCCAGTTCCCAGTGCGATGCCAGGCGCGGCACAGGGGCTGTAGGTAGAGCTCCGGTTCGCCTCACGGCCCCGGAAAGCTTT
>NW_010265896.1:0-429 GCF_000690775.1 Eurypyga helias
TGCTAAGGACATGCTAAGGACACACCAGTGCCCAGGAACATGCCAGCACCCAGGGACACTCCTGGGACACGCTGGGGACATGGCTTGGAGAACTGGGTTGGTATAATCCACGTGGCATGTGGGGGCACGCCACATGCTAAGGACATGCTAGAGACATGCTAAGGACACACTGACATTTGGAGACATGCCAGTACCTGGGGACACACCTGGAACACGCTGGGGATACAGCTTGGAGGATTGGGTTGGTATCATACATGTTGGATGGGGGGGAGCTCAACAGACTAAGGGCATATTAAGGACACACTAAGGGCACACTGACACCCGGGGACATGCTGGGGACATGCGAAGGACATGCTAAGGACATGCTAAGGACACACTGGCGCCTGGGGACACACCAGCACTTGGGGACATGCTGGGGACACGGCTTGG
>NW_010265897.1:0-1460 GCF_000690775.1 Eurypyga helias
AGCATGGAGAGCGCTCAGCTCCAGGGCAAGAGCCACACGGAACGTCCCACGCTTCCCTCCACCGCCCTCCCCGCGATGGGAGCGTGCTCCCGCCGTCCGTCCCCTCTGCACATCCCCCCTCAGTCCCTCCCGCCGGCGACAGCCCAGGATTTCAGCCCCATTTGAGCTGCAACTTAACGACCTGCCCCTGGTCCGGATACCCCAAAGTCTTGGAGCTGCACGTTCCTCCCCCATCCCACCTTGGCTCTGCTCCCCCCGTGCTCCCAGCGCTCAGCACCAGTACGGAGCAGCCAGCGTTTTGCCAACGCACCCTCCCCTGGCCGCTCTCCTCTGGGACGAGCCCACTCCCACATCCCTCGGAGACACCGTGCTGGTGGCCAAGAGGCTTGTTCACGCGGGAGAAAAGGCCACAGCAGCACGTGGCTGCTGCTCCCAGGGGTGTAGCCCAGCCCCGTGCTCCCAGAATCAGTCCCCGATGGACGGAGGAAGAGACCTGCCGGGCTCATGGTTTCTTGGAGGCTCCCGAGCCACCCTCCAGAGCTTTCTTGGCTAAAAGTGCCTTCTCCTCCTTCATCTTCTTCAGCCTGACCTTGCTTTTGCTGGAGGAGAAGGTGAGCGAGGCCTTGCTGAACTCCAGGGGGAAGACGCCCACGTCCCCATCGAAGCGGTTCTTGGACACCTGCAGGTAGCGCTTCCCGGGCCCCGTCACCAGCTTACGGTCCTGCAGGATGAGGACGTTGTCGGCCTCCTGGCTAGCCTGAGGGAAGAAAGAGGGTGCTGGGGATGCAGCCGGAGGCACGGGGCTCGGAGGTGCTTGCGGGTTGCCTGCCAGGGTCCTTCGAGCCCCGTTACGGGGCATCCCAGGCCACAGCAACTCCAGCACCTCCTGCCCACTACGCAGGGTCGTTCCACATCACGGCAAAGACCGGAGCACTCAGAGCCCATCCCTGCACCCTCCCTGGCTCCTTCTTTAATTATCTCATCCGACATCCCACTCACAGTCAATAAGCGCTAATTAACTGCTCCGAAAGCCCAGCAGAGCTTTAGCTGGCGATGGGTTCCCTCCCTGCCTGCATCTCCCAACCAAGGCCTGGCCAAATTGGGACTCCGCACATCTCTGGAAGGGGACAGGAGTCTTGGAGACATCCTGCCCCTCCCAGCACCTTTCAGGTGCCCAGCGATGACTCAGGGTGCTGGTGGGAGGTGAGGACGGCCGCCTGACGTATCCCAAGCGCTTCCTGGGAACAGGCCGCGCCTGCGGGACAGGAAGGGCCAGCCTGGCTCACCTTGGCAGAGCCGAAGATGGAGGCCGTCTGCAGCTCCTTCTCGTCGTCCTCCTTGCGGGGATGGATGACCAGCGTGATGTGGCAAGTGTGGTCCGTGGCAAACTTGCGGAAGGCACCGACGATGTAGTCCTGGGCGGCGAGCCTGCGACGGCAGCGAGAGCGGGTCAGTGGCCG
>NW_010265898.1:0-3375 GCF_000690775.1 Eurypyga helias
CTACATTATATAAATAGATAATACACGTGATCTTTGTCTTTACAAGAAGTGGATTGCAATGGAGAAATGCATTCTTCTGTTCCATGGAATTTAATTAGGTACTAAATTTAGATACTGTCAGTATGGTTATAGAGGATTCACTGCAGCTGGATTTAAATACAGCATGATATTTTATATTTTACACAATCCTAATGGATGACGTTACATTAGTATAGATATTGTCAAGTATTTCTATGTGAATGCTTAGGCCTACTCATAATGTTTTAGACAGCTAAATCATATTAAATTACATTTTCAAAAATACACTTTCAGTCCCAGGTATTGGTAGTTTTAAAGCAAGTATTCAGAGAGACCCTGAATCTCATGCAGCTGGGAAAGACTGATCCAAAGCAAAAACACAGGTACAAAAAGAATTAAATCTGTTTTAAGCATAAGACAGACTTACAATGCAGTCCATGGGGGTTAAGAAAAGACGTCATGTTAAAATTTCTCCTCTGTCATAAACTTACTATTTTTAATAGCTCAGTACTCTAAAATTCAACGAATTTGGGTAGAACTTACTAGAAACTGAAGTGCCTAACTACCTCTGAATCTCTGACCATCTTGGCATGTGCATCTCAGTTCTTCATCTCTAATAAAATAGTGTACAACCAGCCCAGGAGACTTCCACAAGGATAATTAGAAACCTGAAATTTTAAGTCCATTCAAAGATGACAGTAATAAGGGTCAAAGAAGTTCTCAAGTTTGATGCAAACTGCTTCTACATCAAACTGCAGCACTTCATAAGGTATTTTCTCCTGGAGATGTCTGGCTTAGCTACAGTCTGGCCTAAATTTCCAGTGTCTTATTCAAAAGTCACTGAGACAGACAGTATCTGCCATTTCAGACTGGCACAATTTGTGAAGGATTTTATAAATCCTTGAAGAGCATTCCCCCACCTTCTTTTATTTCTCTTTTTTATTGAGCAGACTGATGCAGCCCGAACTACTTTGCAAGACGTGTGGCATGGTAATGCATGGGGCCGACATCCCAGGTCTGCCAGAGATAGAAGCCAGATGATCCAGAATAAGAAGTGCCATTTTAAAATGTGACCCTGAAGTTTATTTTTGACAGATGGGATTTTCCAGGTATAGAACTGTGTTATCTCCGTACTCTCTGAACTCAATTTAAGTTTGATCTATAAGATTATTTTCATTTCAACCCCTTTGGACACTAGCAACAACAGAATTTCCCTTTTAAAAAATTTGGTCTTACACTGCAACTCTGCTTAGAAAGCTGTTTAGGGGCAATGTTTCAGAAATACGAATCAAATTTTCTTGAGTGAAATAAAATTAGCTATCCAGGAAAGGATAATCCACTTTTCCAGGGACAGTGACTCCATATTTTATGTAATGATTCTAAAATACAATAATAATCATAATAATAAAATGGTTCTGAGATACAGTGTGTGGTGATAGGAAGCAGGCTATCAGAAGTAGCCTCTCTGCCTCTGGATACACCAGGAATGACTGGAAGCATTAGCTTCTCCACAAAACTGTATACTTAGACCACAAATCTCAGAATTTCCTGACACATAAAAATAAAGAAAAAAGACATCAGTGGAACAGCTAAGAGTTTGGTCCTGGGGCTGATTTCGATTTGGAGACCACTCCAGTGCCAGATTAAATGCTTTTAAAAGAAGATTTGGAGGATCTTCCTCCTGAACCAATACAGAAGCACCCGCTCTAGATACATTCTCCAGGCAGAAGGGACAACCTCTTCCCTCTGCACCACCTCGACAGCCATGACAAAGTTCCTGGAGGATGGAGGAACAGGCTAGTCCAGCTAACTGCTGCCAGTCCCTCCTCTTCTAGAGCAAGAGAGCCTCTTCAGCAGCAGACCTACCACAGACTGTTTTTGTTTTTTTGGCAAGTCTTCCTTGGATTGTGCAGACAGAGGAGAAGCATCCATAATACATTCTTCTACGGGACGTCTTCTTACTGCTAACTGCATGAATGACGTTGCAAGAGCCACCATGTGAATGGAGCCACTGAAGCAGTAAATGACAGAAGAGTTTGAGGAGAAAAGAATTGAAAGGAGGAAATTTTTACTGGCCTTTTGAAGTTTTCTTGCTACTGCCCATGCTCTTCACCCTTTTCCCATCTCCTCTGTAAATCCCATGCCTTTCTTCTCCCAAAGCAAGGAGATGATAAAGCATTGATTCACACTGAAGTACCTTCAAGAGCAAAAAGTGACAGTCACAGCCAGCTGGCAGGAAGGCTATGCTTTTAACATCTGCTCCAGGGATGAAGGACATGCAAGCTCCTAACCCACACGCTTGTTGCGGAAAGCCCTCCGCCAGTGAGACCACACTGTTCCCAACTTCCGTTTAGCTGAGCAAGCGAAGCCGGGAACCCATTAATTTGCTGCGTGAGTTATGGTTCCCTGCAGCACCTTTTGTTCACTGTCAAGGTTCTGCAACAATGACGAATGCAGCTACATTCAGCCCAAAACTCTAGAATTTGATGTACTAAATCATTCTAGATATTAAATGTCTCAGCGATAAGCCTAGCAAATGAATTCCTCTGGAGCCTACACTTTTTGCTGTACATGAGGCAGGAGGGACTCCTGATATACTCCCCTATTATTTCATGGAAAATTATGTGGTTTTGTAGCATTGTCGCTCCCAGGAAAATAGAAACCAAAATCCCAGGAAAATTCACAGAACTTCCAGTGGCTACTAAAAGAAGCTGCAAATCTGCCTCAATAACTGAGGCAGCAGAAGGCAGTTTGGGGCCTTAGAAGCTCACCAGTTATTCCTATTTTAATAGCAATAGCTGTACACGCATATAAAATTTCCACTTACGCTAGTAAATAAACAGAAAAGACTGCAGCAAAATAAACAAACGGGAACACATTCAGAATGCTTAAGCAGCAAGACACAGGCAGGTTTTCAGTCTTACTCTTATCAACCTCACTATTAATCATTTTTTGTTTAAAAAAGATTTTCCTTCAGCCACAGCATACTGAAGTCAAAAGAACTGAATAAATTTCATCTCAACTAATTTGTAAAGGATACGTAACTTTTCAAAGGAATCCTAAACCAAAACAGATTAAGGCATGAAGAGGGTGGAACAATTGCTACTTCATTTTTAATTTCTCAAAATCACCATCAGATATATCATAGTGGTTAATACCAGAAAGATTTTGCAAGCTTCATAAACAATAGAGGTATTACCCATTATCACACAAGTACAAATTAGTTTGACCTTTCCAGCTTTCTCATATGAGGCTTCCTTTTTTCCACTTGACTAGAGAAAATATCGAGTCAATCCATGTTCTGCGCTCTTCATTCTCAGATGTATTTGACTAGTGTTTTTTTCCCTCCATCTGCAA
>NW_010265898.1:3406-11127 GCF_000690775.1 Eurypyga helias
AAACACTGTATTCACCTCAGTAATTCTTTGACTCAAACCAGCACATTACTAGTGCTCCCTAGAAGAGACCCAGCCTTACACTTAGCCTTGCTCCGTATCTGCTTTTCCCATCTCTGCATCCCTGGTAAAACAATATGTTCATTTAATATTCATTGTAGGAAGTGTTGGTAAACAGTATGAAAATATTGCTGTGGCAGCAGAGATCAGAAAGGGAAGGATGTTCCATGCCTTCCATCTGCCCTGCCCATCCTTCCTGCCCACAGACCTTATCCCTGCCTGCCGAGGGACACCTGCTTGATGCCCACCGAAAATGGAGCTGTCAAAGCAGCCAGCAGATCTGCCACGTGGATTTCTGCACTGGAATAACACTTAGCTATCCTTAACAGACACGCGTACATCCCCAGAAAGCCTTCCTGCAAGTCATCAAGTAGGAGAACTGTACGCAGACAAACCATCCCTTGTGCCATGCACCTTCCAGGACAGCTTCTGTGCACAGACTGTGTGCTCACTGCTCATGGACACTGATTTCTGCAGAGTTTAAAATCATTCCTCATGAATAATCGGCGCTTTCTATCAGCAAGTCTGACTGTGATGGATCTAACAGAGGGATTCTCTTGATCATCTCGTGTTGAAACCAAAGGAGCTGGGGAGGAGCAGAGAGAGGGTGATGCTGAGCAAGCCACAAAAATATCTTACCTGTCAGCCAAAATGTAAGAGGACCTGCTGCATCAGGCTGCGTAAGTAAAGATGGATAACAACAAGCATAAAAGCAGTGGGGAAAAATGAGGGGTAAACTGAGAAGCTGAATGGCTTTGTGGGTCAACAGAGAACCATGACACTGATGAAAGAAATGTGCAAGGAGAAAAATGATGCATTTTTCTACAGAGTCCTCAGAATTAAGAATCCTGAGAAAATTACACCGCATAAACGTCAATAAGCCTGCCAAGTGGCCCTGGCTCTTTGCCAGGCCGGCGCAGAGGGGCACGTTCCCGAAGCCCCTGGGCTGGCTGCGGTGCTCCGGCAGCTCCCCCGCGGGAGGGATGCGCGGCGGGACCCGCAAGCCCGAGGCTGCAGTTGCGGGGAGCAGCCGGAGCGCCCGGTGCCGTGATGTGGGCTGAGTGCTGCCACCCTGTGGGACCGGTGCCACTCGTGTCTGTGCGTGTCGGGCTGCCGCCGGCTCTGCTGAGCTCCCCGGTGCCCACCCGAGCACCTCTGTTTGGGAAACCGGTGGGCTCTGAAGCCCAAACAAGCTGATTCCAGAAAAGCACAACACACTGAAACATGTCCGAACATTTATGCAAGAGCTGGATATATTATAAATAGGATTTGGAACGAGAAGGTTACTGAATTCCGTCCGTAATAAGAACAAATATTGCAATTCAAAATACCTTGCATATCAAAGTTAACGGTGTGATGTATTTACACAATTCCTATTTATTCACTCATGTCAAGGCCTGGATTGAAATCCTGGTTTGTACATTGCTAAGAGCTGATGCTGTTTGAAATTACTCTTCTCCTGTACCTCATATTTCATTCATTTCTACTTCAGCTATACATGCACAATAGAGGGCATTATACATCTCCCTAATTGAACAATACAGATCAATCAAATATGAAAAGTCATTCTTGGACTAAAACCCTCTTAGGCAAATGTTCTTCTCTGATGATAGGTAACTCTTTTTAAAAAGCTAGGAGTCGAGTGCTGTTCAGAAGCTTTTTTTTTTTTTTCCCTCAGAAGACTGGGAGACAAAGACCAAGAAGATCCATCCATTCATTCAGGACAAGAGGATACATCGCTTTTGCCTCCATTTCACAAGAGCAGGGTAGTAGTGATGAGAAAACCTTATTTGATGACAGCTATTCAGTGCTCTGTGCGGGAAGTGAAGAACCCTCCTCTGCTCAGCACTGAACATGCCTTTCAAACACCTCTCGAGGGTCACACCATTAACACAAAGTACAGTGTTATCAAATATCATCATGGAAAAAGAAAACCACATGAAATGAATTTATGAACCATTGGTAGCCCACCAGCTACAGGTTCCTCACACATATGCTATATAAATTGCAGGGATCCCACTAAAGGTCAAAGCGGAGAAGATCCAGCATATCAGCCCAGCAAACAGGTCACACTCAGTGGTGTCAGTAACCAAGGTTTTCATGGGTGGGCTAAGATCCCTCTAACAGCAGCTCAGCACCATGGCAGTTAGCCAGGATGTTTATTTTGCCATTGACTCAGCAACACATGTTCTTTGCTAATACACAACCTCGCCTATAAAAAATTATTGACTTAAACCTAGTACAAACCTACAGCTAAGTTAACAGAAGAATCCGGCTTGGATATGAACCTGATAGTACCAGTCGAAGGAAGGGAAACCTGTCTGACAGCTGCCTTGACAGCTTATGGGCTTTCTCCAAGCACTAAGGTCAGTCGTTAGCTCATAGGTAGCGAGCAGGCTGTGACCACCTAAGGGCAGGGAAGAATAGAGCACGGCTCAGTCAAAAGATGGGCATGGAGAAATGAGGAGCTAAAGCCAGCAGACAGGTTCTAGCAGAATTCAGTTTTTCTGCTGGTTGCTCATTAACAGATCCCAGGAAGACCACCGTGGTTATGGATCAAACTGGCGAAAAGTCTCTGCTTCAGGTTTCACAGCTATAACCAGAAAGATGCAAAAATGAGAGATCAGAACGATTAACATACAGCCAGGGAGCAGGGAAAGCAGCATGCACTGAATATCCTCAACATCCCATGGACACGGGATGCTTTTCTTCTTCACAGGTGGCTAGTTGGGTTTTCACACTCCTATTATTGGAAGCATAGAGCTGGAAATGTTTTTAATTGTTTGAGTATGATGTTGTTTGTAAGTCTTCCCAAATAATACCCCGTTATCTGCATAAGAAGAGTTTAATAAACTGTGCATTTACAGTTCAGTTAAAAAAAAAGCCACTGGAAGGTTTTTGCTATTCAGTACTATTCAGATTAAATTATCATTTGTAATACAGGTTTTTCTATTACAAACATGAAGTATGCTATTTGTTCCCTTTCTTAGTCTTCTAATTGACTAAAATGACCCACTAAACATTTTGTAGACTGGGTTTAAATACCACATCGCTTCACTGGCTACACACATATACATAAATTATAAACACAGATTTTGTCTGGGGCCAACAAAGATCTTATGCCGATAGAACCTATAGAAGAACAAATCAATCTAGAGTTAGAAGCAAGTCAGGACTAACTTGTCTCCTGAACAACTACCAAGTGCCAGCAGCTGTTGAAGATTCTTCCAACAGAAACATCTTTGGCCCAAGATCTCTACCAGCCTCTTGCACAACCCTTTATGGCATCGAATCTCAGCAGCTCTGGCCACATCAGAAGTACATTAACTCAGGAGGTCCCAGGAGCTGCAAGTGGTGACCAAGTCAGAAATTAAATTACTCCCGAGGACTGTGGGAGGTGCTGGGACACTGATGGAGGAATCCTTTGGACTGTGTTACTTGTGAACCAGGACCGCAAAGGAAGATGAACCTCCATGGCAGGGAGCGCTGTGGTACTGCCCTCCTGGCTTATAAAAGATCTGGAGAAAGCCAAGCCTACCAGTTGGTCTTTCAACCACATCTTGCTCTGCAAACAAAAATGGGGAAAGCCCACGTGAGATGGTTAATAATGACCGTGTCCACTGAGTCTTACCAAAGCCTGGCTTAAAGACCCTCAAAAAACCAAGAGGTGAAGTGAAGTACCATTCTGGTACTTTTCTTTTAAACCAGTACAATGCATCTTAGGAGAGCTTGGTATTAAACAGAATGAAAGTTTTGATATATCAATAAAGATGTTTGGCCATATCTGAGACATCTCCAGCAAACCTTCAAGTATGGGATCTTATGGAAGGATTACCAGAAGAAAAGAATGTTGTTGAGACATATTTTTGAAACCTTAAACTGTTTAACACAATTAAAAAAAAAAAAAAAGATCCCTGTAAAGGCAATTTTAAACATGTAATGGATGTAGATTACTTTCTGAAGTACCCAGAACATGGAATAATGCAGTATGTGCATCACTTACCTTATGGAAGTCCACATGGTGATACACCTATGCTGTAATTGGGTACCTCAGCAAAAATCCCAATTTACATTGAAAGTTAAAACCTTCTCTTTATGCTCTAGCTTCCTAAATTTGAATGATGCATATGACAAAGTCACTATATTAGTTGTTTTCAAAATACTTCGACCCTGTTGGTCCTGAGGGTTTGACTTTCAGTGATTTAACTCAGCAATTAAAAAAAAAAAAAAAAACAACAAATCCTTCTTGGTGTCCTGTTGAAACAGATTTTTAACCTGCAGATTAAGATAAAAAGTGACTGCTTGTATCTAGGGAAAAGCAAAGAATTAAGTTATTTCCCAAGTACAACATATACAGTACTGGAAACTCCTGTTCAGTGTAGAAAATGCTGTTGTCTTGGTTTAATGAAATGTGAATCTCATTTATGCTAAGAATGCAAGAAGGTTTGACACAAGAGTTTTTGTTTCAATATCACCATCTTTGGTGAATGATGGTAGGGGACAAGGAACAGTTGTGTACTTGCATGAAACAGTACATCAGTTACATGTCATCATTATATATTTGCTTTGCTAATAATAAAAAGAATTAATCACTACTGTCATGATATTCATATTTATATTTGAGTAACCACTGTAGCAGATAACAGTAAAGATGTGTGCAAGTTTAAATCTTGGCAGCACGCCTAGATTAGAGCTTCAGAGCTGACATTTGTGGATTTCATGTGATTCATGTTACTTTTCTGTGTTTGTGATTACCTTCCTGTCAGGGGCTGCACATCACTCATGCACCAAGCAGCAGACTTCCAGTTGCACCATGTGAAGGAAAATTCCCAACTGTTGCACCAAACCCTCTGCAAACTGAGCCCTATCCTCTGTATAATGATGGGGCTGAACAACAGGTCACCAGCAAAACCAAAAGGAGTCTGTAAACTGCTTTTACAGGGACATTATAGGGTCATCTTAGGCCACAGACGGAAGTGTGGGAAGAAACCCCAGACTTTCTCTAATATAACATGGCTAAAAATATACCTGTGATGATTTATGAACTTTCAAACGCAGCAGAGTATTTTTAAGCAACAGCATCTTCTCCTACGTCTCCTGCAGTCTAGGAGCTGTCTGCACGGCGACAGGGCTGTGCCCACCCATGCCCCTGATGGTGACCAGCCACAGGCAGCTGATACCTCCAGCATGCTTCATCAAATAAAACTCAGACAGACCGTGAGAGAAAATAAAAAGGCAGTGATCCAGCTATCATGTGGTTAATAACTTTCCTTCAGCTCTGCCTTGTCTTTACCTCTGATCTTTACTTTTGATTTAATCACGCTAACTACACAGAACTGTCAGACAAAGCCAGCTCCCCAAAGTAAGGGAAATAAGTTACACGGCACCAGAATATCTACAAAATTATTCTGAGGTATTGCATCTGTAGCAGAAGTTGCACAGGAGCTTAGCTACTACACCTGATTTCTTAGCTGTACCTGATGGGAGTGTGTTAAAACACACAGGAGTGTGTTTAACATCAAAGAAATCTAAGTCCAAATAAACACAAAGAACTGGATATCAAGGAGAAACACTTTCACTCATGAGGAAGAGCAAGTTTTGGGAACCAACGTGGGCTCTCACACCAGCTGATTGCTGTCTTCCAGTGCTGCAATTTTCCCTTCTAGAGCAAACGCTCCTGAGCTGACGGTCAAAAATCCGCGCTTGGGAAACGAGCAATGGAGGGATTAACACTAGAAATACAAGTAAGGCCACCCCAGGGAAGGATGGCTGCAGTCTCAAAGACCACCCATCCAAGAGGGCTTATACCACACCACTGCCAACAGTGTCCCCATGGCCCAGAGAAGAGGACATGCCACCACTCGCTCTTCCACCACCCAGTGCACTCCGAAGGCATGCTTGTTCCTCATTGGACATCCATGGACACCTCAGGCAAGGGGCTAAGAGCTCTGGACACATGTAGAGTCAGTCTTTGAAGGCAGTATAATTTCATCACGTTTATTATTTACATGCTAAGGGAGAAGCGAGGCTTCTTGCAAGGGTAAGCTTTTCTTCTGGGGTCATTCACACTCAAAATACGTTTGTCATCATGTCGAACAGAACAAGATAAAAATTCTGGGATTGCTAGATGGGCTAGAAGAGAACTCAACTTCACTGCAGAAGAAAAGGATGGGAAAATTTCCCAGTCACCAGAGTTTTGCCAGGATCATTCAACTCCAACCAGCTGCAAGCACACCCTGCTTTACTCCAGCCCTCACCTCCCCAGCACTGCCTCCAGGCTAACACATGGGCGCCCAGAGCAGGAGATCCACTGGAGCCCCCAAATAGGTGGTATTTACAAATACACACAAAATAAATGTTTTGGTGTAGCTTCCCGTGCAGGGTTAGTTCACTTGATGGGATCTGATGAAACACCTCCTGAAACTGAGCAAAATCTTGTCAGATGTATTTAGCTCTGCCCAGAGTTCAGCACAGGAGGGAGAGGTTGCTGCACACCAGCTGAAGCCATTGTCTAAAGCAGGCTGCTTTGGGAAAATTAGCAGTGTGCACACCCTTAAATGAGGCTGTACAGCAAGTAAAAGAGGGATTAGCCATGTAAAGTAAGTCCTTTTGGTATTAGATTAAAGAGGGGAGGTGACTTTGAAGGATTATTCAAGAGCCATTTAAGCAGTTTTCAGGGACTCACAAACATAGGGTAAAAATGGAAGCTCCTCAGGTCCAGAAAAGAAGAAAATTATGTGTCCTGGACAGGAAAGCAGGAGAAAAGGTGTCTGGAGGGTTTGCCAGGCTAGCCCCAAGCACAGGGCCCCATCACCCTGTTTCCCACACTCAGCACTGGCCATTGTGCCCGATGACAGCAGTGTGGGGAGCCCCAGCATGGGAGAGCCTGGGCTGGAGCACTGCATGCGCACCTGGGATGGAGCTGCTGGCAGAGAAATGAGGGATGGGGCTCTGACAGCCACGATGCCGCTGAGATGGGCCACGGCATCCCCAGACCCACGGCAGCTGACGGGTGGCTGTGCATGCCATGCTGGGAGGGATCACGGTAGATGCTGTGTCAGAAAGGAACTTACGAGTAGTGTGAATAGGAGACTTACCCCAGTCTGTGCTCTCATCTAAATGATTTATCTGCTAGGCTGCAGGTCCTGACCTAAGCCATGTAAACAGGAGGACGTGCAAGTGCAAACACAAAAACTGTCTTCTCCCCATAGCCGATGTTCCCCTTCTTCCCTGCACCTTAGGGTGCCTAATCAACATGCTGGCTCTTAATCCTTTGCCCACATTAATCCAGCAAGGGAAAATGAGTACAATGCTGCAAGACATCAGGCTGTTTTACTGAACCCCCCTTGCAAAAAAACCCGCTTCTGCTTAGTCTAAAAGGTGGTAGATAATTAGTATGTAAGATACAAACTATTCCCACTTGTTATGCAAGCAGCATCGTTTAATTTGTAGTTTAGAGAGCAAGTCATTCCTGTCTGGGATAAATAAAACAACATGCTGCATTATGTTGCTCACGACACGGAAGCAACATCAGCCTGGGGAAAGCAAAAGAAGCTGAAACTCAAGCAAGGAACACTGGCTGGAGCAAGCAAAAAGTTATGCATGCATTTCTGCCAGCCTGGGAGGGAGCATCCCTCTGCCAGCACACACACACATACACACAC
>NW_010265899.1:0-4456 GCF_000690775.1 Eurypyga helias
TCTATGATTCTATGATTCTGCCAGCGGTGATTACAAGTAAGAAAGGGTTGCTCATTGTGTAGGCCTCCTTTTTTTCATTAAAATGTTAAGATGTAGCATCATGTGTCATGATTTCGATTATCAAGTTTTTACAATGGTTTTATAAATGCTTTACAACATACAGTCATTTCATTCCATTCCCATTTGTGTTTAATTGTATGATAGCTGCATGTATCATACATAATTATAGGAGATGGACAGGCGTTGCTTGCTATCCATATATATTTCCAAAATTGGTAGAACTTGCTCTGGTGCCAGTTGTAAGATGCATTAGTGACCTTAATTATGTCGGTTTTAACATATGCTTCTTGACTTTGACACCTTTTTGATCTCTTAATGTGAATTTTGTGTGTACCAGACCTATAGTCATGAAAGCAAGCAGTACGTTTAAACGTCATGAGCTGCTCTCATCTGAAGTTACCCCTGTAATCTCTGCAGTTTCAGAAAGCACGGCTCAGTTTCTTACGGCAGAAAAGCTAGCAGGTATGCCAGTTGCAGCCGATGAAATCCTGGCAGCTACGGAGAGTGTGCGACCCGCCAGACAGCCCTTGCTGCCGAACAGGGCTCCCTGCCTAGGCCTGAGTGCACTTTCAGTAGAAGAACAGAAGATTTTCCAGTCTCTTGATCATCTCAATCAAAGGCTACAAAGTAAGTTTGAGAATAAATAGGATCCTACATCAGGTGATTAAGTACCTTTATATTTTGTTGTCATGGGTTAATTTGGATTAAAAACATGAACCCTGTGATAGAAATGTGTTTCTTATTTTCTTCTTCCTATTCTTTACTAAATGTATCAAACAGGAGATCAAAATCATTAAACCTTTCTTGGAGTTAACAAAATTAATTTAAAATAATAGTGACTTGCCTTGATAAAAAAAAATAATTCAAAATATGACTGCAGGACCCTTTCAGAAACTGACTCAGACCAACTGTAGCTGTTGTTTCTAACAGTTGTTTACCAAAACTGTTCTTTAAAGTGTGCAGATACAGATGTGTCAGCCTCACTTAGTTCCAGTGTTTATCCACCTTCAGTTTTTTGCAATTTTTTTTGTAAATAATTACCCTTTATATTACACACGCTATATTTTTGCAAATATGACCCTTTATAGTGAATGGCTTTTCATTCCTTTCTTCTAGTCTTCTAGGATTTTCGCCTTCCCTGTGAATTCTTAAGGGTCACAAATATGGTTCTGAGATTGCTGCAGCCAAATCTGTTTATGTGAATATGGCTGCTTTATGCTGGTGCTTCTTATATGAGCCGTACCACTGCAGCTGACATTTTACTGGGGAAAAAGTCTGTAATTGTTCTTGCTAATTTTTTCTCTATGATGATTAGTTAGCCAACACTTTCATGTGTCATCCTATGAAGATGCTCAGAGGGCTGGAGCACCTCTGCTATGGGGACAGGCTGCGAGAGTTGGGCTTGTTCAGCCTGGAGACGAGAAGGCTCCGGGGAGACCTTATTGCAGCCTTCCAGTACCTGAAGGGGCTACAAGGAAGCTGGGGGGGACTTTTTACAAGGGCCTGCAGTGACAGGACAAGGGGTAATGGGTTTAAATTGAAGGTGGGGAGGTTTAGATTAGATATCAAGAAGAAGTTCTTCACGGAGTGGGTGTTGATGCCCTGGAACAGGTTGCCCAGAGAAGCTGTGGATGCCCCATCCCTGGAAGTGTTCAAGGCCAGGCTGGATGAGGCTTTGAGCAACCTGGTCTAGTGGAAGGTGTCCCTGCCCATGGCAGGGGGGTTGGAACTAGATAGTCTTTAAGGTCCCTTCCAACCCAAACCATTCTGTGATTCTATGATTCTATTCTAACTAATATATTCATATAAGAAACAATTTTTGATCTGTTGCCACTGTATGTAATGGTTAGCATTTGCTGTGACCTATATGATCATACAGGTCTTTCATAAAAAATTCTCATTAGTTTGGCACAGTTTTTGCACTTTTTGTGCTCCATCTTCACATTTTCAAATGTGCTTCCATTTGAAATCAATTGTGACCTTGTGCCTTAGTCCACATGGTCTCTTCACTGGACTGCTTGGCTTTCCATATTATTGGAATAACTTCTGCTTGCCATTTCTGCTGTTTATGGAACTGCCAACACTCCTGAATTTTATGTTTTCCTTGGACTTTTTTAATACAAAAATTTACATGCCAATTATTTGAATTTATAAGAGTCTGCTTTCTTGAAGTCCACTGATTTTATTTTATTGTTCTACTTCTTTTCCTTGTGGACTGTGCCGTTTCATGGTCAGGTTACCCACGTTTACCTCCCTGTTGATGGAATCAAACTGAACCAGGATGTATTAAGCTCCTGCACACCATCCATATGTTTCTGCATCAGGTGGTGGATCGCTTGACTTTAAGGAAAAAGGCTTCAGTTTCCTGTAAGCTGCAACAGCAGAACAAAAGAGCTTTGCAACCACTTAGAAACTTTCTGCAGCTGTAGGTTACGATTTCTGCTCCCATCAGACAGTGGTTCAGAATTTCATTACATTGTACCCCATCATTGCTGTTTCCAGGCAAATAGAAGTGAAGAATTCCATCTTTTGTCAGAGAGGAGTTTTAGTATGATGTGCTCAAATTAAGAAAGTAGACAAAAAGGGAAATACAAGAAAATAGAAAATAAATTGTTGTATAAATAACAGGGAAATACCAAAGACAAAGGTAAAGGTAAATGCAGCAAAGGAACTGGGAGCAAGAAAGCTGAAGTTTGCAGACTGTGAAAAGGTAAACTATGAAAACCATAAAAGAAGTCCATAAGGAATATGAAAGAAACTGAAAGAATCATAGGAGTTAACTGATTGCAAATGAAATAACTGTGAAAATTAACGTAATACCATATATGCATCACAGAAATGTAATTAGCTTGCCTAATTATTTGGGGATTAAAATTTGTAATAAGAAGCTGTGACATTTTACAGGTAGACTTATAGGACATGTAAGTACCTGTAAGTATGTACCTGTAAGTAAGTAAAGTGTTGTAAGTACTTACGTGTCATGTAAGCACATCAGTTTTTTAAACCGTGACCTTTTCAAACCCTCTTTTTTTTGGCTTTGTTTTCACATGTTGCCAAATTGAGTAAAACTGTGTACCTTCTTAGTGGTCTTTTTAATGAATAACAGTTAGTCGCTAGATAGTCTAGCTGGCATTTTTTTCTCTAGCTTTAGATTTCTTTATTGACACTAATTTTTTGTTCACGTAATAATAACTAGCTGCAAATTTTAAAAATACAGGTATAGCATATCCTTCATCAGTTGTTGGTAGGGGAAAAAAGAACAGTGCTATTAAACTACACTTCCACAACCTTCAGGAAGTTTTGTGTTGAATATTTGACTGTGAATCACATTTCTATCATAATGTTTGGTTTACATAATATTTATGGCATACTTTTATGCTGTTTTTAGGTGTTCAAGAAGCCATTACTAGAAACCCATCTGCTTCAAATGTTTTGCAGATAACCAAGCCTTTAGTAAGTATTTGATTTAAATATGTTCAGCTTTAATTCTTACACACTGACTTTATGGCTTATTTTATAGTAAAAATACAACTGAAATTATTGACATCAATAGGTTCAACTGGCTTGCCAGATTTTCAGATTTCTATCTGTGTAAAATAATATATATGCATTAACTTTATAGTACTGTAAACAGGCTTTAACAGTTTATACCACGTTGCCTCTTCCTCTGGCTTCATTTTCCTTTTGGAAAGTGAAAACGCTTGCAAAGTCCAGGAATTTCCAAGAAGTTTTGAGGAATAGTATCTTAGCAGGGTTCATTTGAACTATATATAGCTCGTATCTAATTTGTATTTCTTAATAACATAGAGAGGAGAAGGGGAATAATGCATGGTAGAACATAAAATACTTGGTAATACAATGAACTTGTACTTTGACCTGCAGATATGCCATGTTCTGTAGGTGATAGGTATTACCTTTCTTCAAGAAGTATTAATATTTTGTTTCATGTATTCAAGATCTTGTCAGGTTGAAAGAAAATTATCATGATGCCTGGAATATAAAGAACTGAATAGGCAGATGAGTGCTCGAAGTACAAAATCACATTTTAAATGTTCAGTTTATAACATTTAATATTTATAATTCTGTATTATCAGTCTCCTTCTTTGCTATATATTTGTACTGAGGAAAACAATATAGACAGATGGCTGTATACTTCACATACTTTATCTACTTTCACCTACTTCATATATTTCACTGGATAAACTGTTACCAAAAATGTTAGAGAAAATACTCTTTATTCAGAAGGCTTTTGGCACTTACTGAGTTTGAGACTGAAAAATCCCAGAAACTATCCAAGTTCCTAAGTTTAAAATGATTGCCTGGTTTTGAAGTGGGACTGTGAAAAGGACACCGCACATCATTACCTCTCTTAGTCTTAGTAGTAGGTGTGAGGGGC
>NW_010265900.1:0-867 GCF_000690775.1 Eurypyga helias
CCCGAGCTCAGCGTCGCTCCGGGCTTTCCTGTCAGATGCATTTCCCCCCCCAGCACTTTCCGTCCAGCCGGGCACCGGTGGGAATCGGCGTGTGGACGCGGGAGAGCAGCAGCGGGAAAACCATCTGACAAACAGCAACAGCCGCCCAACACCCCTCTAAAATAATAACGATTTACCAAATGGTTGGGAAGTTGTTGTAATTCCTTCTCCAAATTATTACTCGCCCTTTAGATTAGAAATGAGGCCAGGGTTAGCAATCAGCCCTAAATGGTAGGATTTCTGAAGTAGAAGCACTTGTCTGATTGTGAAGTGGGGGCCATTATTGCCTTGATTGAGTCTTTTTTTTCCCCGTTTTTTTAAGCTCGCTTGATTTGTGGCTGAGAGCGCGCATTCACCGCTGCACAGGAGCAATCAGAGCCTTCCCGGCTCCTTTCTGCGGCGATTTAGGGTCCACTCCTTCGGCACAGCTGCCACCTTTCAGCCCCCATCACGCAGAGAGATTTCTAAGTGAACTGCATTCTGCGCCTGTCTCCCCCACCCCCACCCCTGCCTCACCCTTTCTCTTTTATTTTTTTCTCCTCCTTTTTTTGGGTGGGAGAGGGGAATGAAATCTTGTGTGAACTTTAATTCCAAGTTGGAAGATGGCAGCTGGAGCTGGCCGGGCGCCTCCCGGCCCCCAGGGCACACCAAACCCGGGGTTACCTACAGCAGGGGCCGAGCGGCTCGCTCAGCTGACCGAAGGCGACCGAAGCCCCGACAGGCACCCACGGGCTGGAGTCGCCTGAAAACCAGATTCAAGCCAAGAACGGGTATTCGTGCCATTTTTTCCCAGAAATCACCTGCTTTGCCGGAGTAGCGTACTTTACA
>NW_010265901.1:0-17841 GCF_000690775.1 Eurypyga helias
CGGTAGGCAGCTGCGGTGCGGGCCGGGGGGCAGGCCGCGGTACAGGCGGGCAGCGAGGAAGCAGCGGGTCTGTGAATGAAGCATCTGACGGGTGTCGTGGCCGAGTCAAGCGTGAGCGGAGTATTTACCGGTGCCGAGGTTCGGGTGTCGGTGTCTGCAAGGGTTTCTCCTACACCTTCCCAGCTCTGCTCTGCCTTGCAATACTTGTTATTCCTGGCACACGGAAATGGGACAGCAAGTCATCTGCATCCACAAGCCATCTTCCTCCTATGGCAGTGGTGCCAGCAGAGCTTGTGCCGCCACAACTACATGCGCTTTTAAGGACTGCTTTTAGACTGCCTTTTCATCTGTCCTGGTTTTTCACACTATGTTCACCCACCATAACAGTGCCTAACACCCAAGAACTGTCTTGCTCTGTGTGGATCCAACTTGATGGCAGCACAGAGCCCCACTGTAAGAAAAAGCAGTCAAGCACGGCCGTATCGCAGTGACTGTAGGGGATATTTTGCTGGTATTACATCCGTAACTCACAAGTCCCAGTTGGGCCCTGACTTCTCTGAGCCAAATGCTGGAGAAACAAAGCCTTACCCAGTGCCCACTGACGGCAGCGGAGGTTGGACGGGCCCCATGGGGAGTGTTCCTCGCCCAAAGAGCTTACAAGTCCAAAAAGACAAAACAAACAATAACAGGCATGCAGGCAGCTGCCTTGGCCCTGACCCTGCAATTTTTTCTGGTCTGGTTTAACCCTCTCTGAGAGGGTGCATGATCTGGACTCTTATTTTAAATGTAAATCTTGCCTGCTTACTAATCCGAGGAAGCTGAATATACTTTCTTTAATGTATTCCATGTTGAGCCTTTAAAAGCAATATCAGTATTAAATATGTTTTTATATATTTAAATCTTCAACAGGAAGTAATCGTGTCATTTTTTTCTTCATCTAAATTGCTTCTCTCCTTTAAAAATTGTGTTTCCTCTTCTCTTTTCTTTTTACACTTTGTTTTTCCTCACCCCATCCTATTCCATTTTAATTATTCCCAGTTTTATGCACTATTTTCTACTTCAGGTTTCTATTTTGTGTGTTTATCTTTACTCCTGTGTATTCCCACTAGGTATCAATGAAACTATTCACATGCTTAATTAAACACAGACAAAATTTTGTAAGATTATTCTTTTGCTTTTTCTGCAACTGTTAATCCCTAGGTGGTCTTTTCCTTAGCTCTTTTCATCTTACCTATCTTTTGACTTAGGCCCTAAGTGGGTGATTTTCCTCCTTGATCAGACTGTCTCGAGGAGGAGCTCTAGTTGCTGTTCTTTTCTTGGAAGCAGCATTTTGTGGACCATCAGTAGGCATCACGTACATCTCAGCCAAGCAAAGTAACTCCTTTATGTGTCTTAGTTTAAGAAAATGTAAGGCAGCCAATGAGGCTCCTGTTGTGCTTATGGATCTGCCCACTTTTTGAGTATGTTGCTAAACTGAGGGTATCAACATGGTTTGGAAGGGATATTTTGTATACCTGTGTGTTTTTATTAAAGATCTACCAGCACATTTGGAAGGATTCTTATAAACATGGTGCTGCTGACAATGAAGCTGCTTTCTCCGGACCTTGATCAATTCCCTGCAGACGGCATGACAGTGGGACTTACTAACTCCCCACCCCCTCTCCTCAAGCACTCTCTTTACAAAGCACCAGGTTGTTTTTTTCAAGTGTTCCTTGGGGAGGTATTCAGGATCCCCACCTTCAAACTTGAACTTCAAAGTCGAGCAGTACATCTAGTGCCCATCTTCTCAGCATATTTTTCAAGAACAAATTATAAACATTTCAAGCAAAGTGCACTTATTGCAAGTTTGTTTGCCAAGTACTGCTGCCTCCCTTCCAAGTTCCAGCTATGTCAAAGAATCTGGTTTACAAACAGATTCCTCCCCTCGGCTGGTACACGAATGCCAGGGCACAGAGCCTTATCGCTAATGAAGGAGTTTCCCGGATGAAAGGGGAAAATGCCGTGGGAGTCACTAGACAGACTCTCCCTTGTCACAGAATGTGTAGGTATGTTGTACTTGGTGGGCAGATGAATGAAGTGATGTGCAGGAGGAGTGATTTGCCCAAGTTCTTCCAAAGCCCGATCTGAAATTCCCTGAAGTCAATAGATTCCTGTTGATTTCCATGGACCTTACACTGGGGTCTCAGGTAATTATTTATTCTAATCATAAGACACCGCATACCCTGGGTTTATCTTCTTTAGAGGAATCTGAGGTCATCTGAAATTCCTGAATATTTGAAACCTAGCTTACAAAAATGTTTATTGAGGAGATATATATCAGTCTAAAATATTTTGTTCAGAAAGCAATGCTGCCCTTAGTCACATTTTTACTTACAGCTAGACCAAATGCAACTTGCATAAAGGATAAGTTATTTTAACTCGATGCTCAGGTCAACCCCAATTTCAAGAGAATATAAATCTGATGTAAAGCCATGTGCTTTTTGTGTATCACACTCCACGTTGAGATCTACCATTACACAGCCTCAAATACAGAATGTCTACACATTTTTTCCTGGGTTTTTTTTTTTTTTTATCATAGATTGCATAGCAGAATTAAGAACTTTCAAACCCCTCTCTGTAGATTTGTGGGAACTCAGGAAGAAGTTGCACCGATAAATACTAGCCTGATGAGAACATTTTATAAGTATGACAGAACTGCTATTACTACGTTCTCCTGTGGCTCTACTCCTAAATCGTATTTTCCTGTCGTTTACAGCAGATTTTAAAAATATCACTCCTGTTTTCAGGGGCAGATTCACCCTAATTTATAGTGGTATGTCGAATGCAGACTTGGCTCAAAAGGTAGATAAGTCTTGTCTTGGCAATGGTGTTAGTAGGATTTTTCAGGAATCTCTTCTTTTTTTTTTTATTTCTGCTACAGGATTTCACTCTTTCTGTGAGTCCATTTAAGTGCTGATTATAACCTATATAATATAGCATAATTTGCATAGTTTGTCTTTATATAATTTCATCCAGAAATAGCTCTGTATGAGATTGATGCCTGATCCTGTGCCATAGTGTACATTGACTTTCCCTTTCTTTGTTACAAAGAAGGAACACTGAGTCATGAAGTAGTGACGACAGTCCCAAACTTCATGTCAGAATTGTCCATCTAAATCAGTGGAACTAAGCTTTCAATATAATGCAAAATCTCCAAACCTTTTGCTATCTCTGTTATCAAAACAGTGAACTGTGCTTGCTCACTTGCCTAAGTCTTTATTTGCACTTACACTAGACAAGTTATCAGACGTATTACTCGCACACAGTGCCTTGCAGCCTGGATGGGTCTGTCCCTATCTTCTACTCATGTATGCAGGACAAAAGGGCTAAAGGAACCTTCCTCAGATCTTATGAATCCCTTGCAAAGGCCAAGGCAATGACAAATACAGTTTTTGTAGAAAAGAAGAGGGTTCTTTCAGTGTGACCCCGACTGGAAAGCACCTCAGTTTCTGGGTGCACCTATACTACCATGTTAGCTCAAGGCTCTGGTCCATGTGGGAGCTCAGCACATCTTACACACAAACTTGAGCTCTGGGTCTAGTTTTCAGCATCCAGCTGGACACAAGCCCATGCAGCTGATTGTTTTCATGATTAGAGTATCTAATACAGTATCTGTATATAATTCTGGCCATGTACTCAGAAATGTGAGCAGTTATCTTTATTATTGTAAGTCCAAAATCTAAAAGGGAAAGAAGTAATAATGCTGCACCATTAAGGCATGGTGAAAAGTGGAATAAAAAGTGGAGTCAGGTAAAGAAGTGGTTGGTCATGTTGGTTGTAACAGTGGTTAAATCTTTCATAAAGACCTTGATCATCATGCCAGATGAAAGTGGCATACTACAAGAAGAAAAACCCAAACAAACATGATTTTCTGATTTGTGTTCATTGTTAACTTTTTATTTCAGCAGTGGGGAATCCAGCGCAAGAGCTGCCTGAAAACAGGACCTGCCGTCTGGCTGGGCAGAAGCAGTACATTACTGTTTTTCAAGCAGCAATCATTTTATGGGCTGCCTAATCCAGTGCCCTTCCTCTGAGGAAGAAACTCAGCCCATCTCCCTTTTGGCTGCCTTTCAGCTCCAAGTGTTGCCAGTAAAAGAATCTTCTCTGTTTATTCTGTTGCATTTTTCATGATGAAGCTTATGTATTGTCTTCTTTTCTTATTCTTGAACTCGAAACACTGAATTATTGGTCACAGTTCTGTGTGACCTGGTTCTGATGTTATTAGCCTAGCTGTTATATTTTTGTTATACAGTATTTCAGGTACATCGCTCTTTTGGAAAAGTACATTTCTTTTGTGAAAGAACTTCTATTGTGTGCCTGTTTTTCACAATATATATGTGTGTCGCCTACTGCAAATGATTGTCTACTGTATACATAAAAATAAGGTGTTTTAATCATGATGTGCCCATCATGCCTGCTGGCTGATCTACAGTAAATTTTTTAAAAATGTTAAAAAAAAAAAAAAAGAAGCACTGTAATTCCTGGAAATTTTCTATTCAGGGAGGTAAAAAACCCAAAGCTCAATCTTATTCAGTACTGCCTATTGGAAAAAGAAAATCCAAGTGTGTACCATTCTCTGCTGTGTTTTCTAACGCTCATCAAATGTAGGCTGTTTCATATCAATGGCAGGAATGAAATGTCAGAATTAACAGCCTTCCGAATTTTCCTGCATCTCAGCAGCCAAAACATAGGGGCATCTTGAGCTGACCTCAACTCATGAAGAGGAGCAAAAGGAAGGAGGAAGTCTACAATTAAAAGAAGCCAGAACCCAAGTGATGATGTGATTTACAAATCGTAACCACAGCTTCCAGAAACACACGGGAAATGTCTGTGGTCCAATGAATTTCAGTGTATGATATCTTCCACCTCTGAACAACCAAAAAATTGTCAAAAGTCCATCTTAGACTGAAATGGGAGGAAAGGAATTTGTTTCCCTCAGTAAGGTTGCTTATTCCACACAGGCAGATTTTGTCTTGCGATCAGGGCTCTCATTGCCTTAGGAATGTAATAGGTTAATTCAAGCTGTCTTGATATAAGATAATAATTACATGATTTATGACCTCTGTCATAAAGCATCCAAGAGATCAAAGACCAAAATAATGTTTGTTCATTTTATGATGATTTTGTGCAATGCTAGAAACAGATGGGACTTGTTTTTTTCTTGCTGGAAGTCCTTTTTTTTGTTGTTGCTGTAAGCCAGTAATCTGACTGTTGCTTAATATGTGTCATTTTCACCATTTATCCTTGCATTTGCATCATGTCTTCCACCCATAATATACCTGTAAGAACATACATTCAATATCATGAAGGTGATTCCTAAACTTTCTAAAAAAAGGGATAAAAACCAATAATCCTAGATTTGAAGCACAGGACAGTCTTGCATTAAAATTTCTTTTTTTCTTTTTTTTTTTTTCTGTTTTAAAATCATTAGTGTACCACTAACCAGTTTTACTGCATAGCCCTTTACAAAATTTTGTGAAGCGGCAGACACGTGATACTGCTCTTCAGTTTGGTTCATTTAATACCACAACCTTTTCTGTTGTAATAGTGCAGGTATTCTTTTCTACAGGGAGGTGTACGAAAAGTATTATCATACAGAAATCCAAGGAGTTTAGGTAAGAATAAACTAATTTCCCAAGCTGTAATTTTGTCAAGACACCAAAATCAATATCACCTCTTCCCTACATGACTGCAATGAGAACAGGTCACAGGGTAAGTGCTCAGGACTTTACTTTCTATATGAGACTGGAAAGAGATGGCACTTCCAGCATCAGAGTGTCTTTTGGCACTGGACACAGGATTAGATCAATACTAACACAAGAACAAGAATGTCACCTGCCAGGATCTGTACAGCATGCTGGTGAAAAAAAAAAAAAAACACACAACAAAAAAACAGGTGGTTAAAGCACACCCAGGAACAGCTCTCAGAAGGCTTTTGTTTCATTCCCAGACAAGTCACAGAATTTCTCTCTGATTTTGGACACTTCCTGACTCTCAATTTGTCCTCTTTATAATGCAAATAATAATAGTTACTACTTTCACAGGATTTCTACGTTAATCTACTCACTAATTGTAAAACACTGATATTGTTTTGCGGGAAAGCTATATAAAGTTTTACCTTTCTAGTTATTAGTACTTTATACAGTAGTATACACTTAACAAATCAGTTTAATGCTTGTAAAACAACTTCTAATGGTATACATATTGTTCATCTGGAGGTGGTGCGTTTTTTTAAACACGGTATCTCCTAAAAGTCTTGTTCAGACGCTACCAGTAAGGACTCCTTTCGTTCTTTAGGATCATGTGCTATACTGATGGATCCCTGAAGCTCAGTATTTCAGCCCAGTCTTTTCATACTTTTTGCACATGATAACACTGGAAGGACGACTGCCTAGAGCAGGCTGTTAGAACTGCCTACATTAATTCTTGCTTGATCTACAAACTTGTCTTTTAGAAAAAAACCTTTAAAAATTGCTATTGAGAAGGAAACTCCCACAGGCCTTAGGAAGTTGCTCACTCCAGTTGAGAAAAACATGCATCCTTATTTCTAGAATGAACTTGTCCAGATTTTACTACCATTTTACCTGCTGATATTATTGTTAATTTCATGTATTTGCTAGATTTAAGAGTCCATAATAAAACCTGTATAATTCCCCATGGTAACATCTTAGAGGTTAGGTCCAAATCAATCTTCAATATTCTCAACTGATAACCTAAGCAGACTGAGCTCTTTGAGTCTTCTACCCTGAGGCATGATTAACAGTCACCAAGTCATGCTTGTGACTCTTCTCTGAACTTCTTCAACAATATTCCTGAACCATGGACCCCAGGACTGGACAAAATAGTCCAGTAATGATTTCATCAGTGCTAAATACAACAACAGTGTAATAACTCTCGACACCTATCTTCATTCATTATTCCTCTGATGCCTATTTATTAAGCTCCTATTAGACATTTTGTGCACTGTGTCACATTGGAAAATTATACCCAGATGACTATGAACTCTGATCCCCACCTTTTTTGGAGAAGCATTGCTTCCCAGAACTGAGGGATTTACAGGCTGAAATGCTAGTTCTTAGATTTTTAGTTATGTTCAATATATTTTGCCATGCTGCACTGTTTGCAAGTGATTCGTTTATTCGGTGTTAGTGATGACTGTCTGCGCTGACTGTTCCTCCAGTCACTGTTTTGCTTTCAAACGTGCTCCGGTGATCCACCTGGGGTAACAGTCAATGCTTTAGGTTCAGCTGATGGAGGAAGACTCTTTCAAAGCACATTCCCATGAGAACCAGCCACAACTTGGTAAGATGCATTTCTGAATCCCTCAGAGGTGAGTAAGGAAGGCAATCACCTTTCTTTCACAAGTATAAATCTGGAAGCTGCTATTGATCAGAAACTATCCAGACCTTTCAAAATAAAGTTATTTAATACCATCTTTTGATATTGAATGCCACAGTTCAAGAACTTGTTGTGTGAAGACGAATTGTCTTTCCTATGTTCAGCACTAACCTATCACTGATACTGTATTAATACATGTATGATGATAACATATACAAAAATCGGGTTAAATAGTTTTAGATTGTCTTTACAATCCTAAAAAGTCCAATTAAATCTCCTCAAACTATCTTTTTTTTGGCAATGTAGTCTATGTAATATCAGTGACAGAGCAAACACCAGTTCTCCTGAACCCCAGCTATTTGTTAGAACATCCTTTCTCACCTCTTAGCCAAAGAAATTTGTAATATGATGAGTTTTAATTGAAAAGTAATTCTAAAATTTACAGTTCTGTTAGAAAAAAACTCTTTATCTATAAGGTTTGGTTGAAAGAAAAATATTTAACCAAAGATGCCATTTGAGCAAGACCTACATAGAATTACAGATGTTACGGGTTTCTTGAGTAGGTATACCCAGTCTCATCTTCAAAGTAAGCCTACTGCAGATAATCTCAAGATTTCACTGACTCACTAGGCTTCCAACTAGTATCAAATAACAATTTGTTAGTGAAAAGCATTAAGTGATGAGAAAAGAGAAATCTTCAGTGGGTGGAAAAGGACCAATTAATTGTACTTGTTACTAGAAATACTACATACATGATATGTCCTTCTTTATTTTGTAATCCTTATTTTCCTCAACCTTATTCAGATTAATTATTTATTATATGTGTGTA
The DNA here is from genome assembly GCF_000690775.1 of Eurypyga helias. Classification (NCBI taxonomy): domain Eukaryota; kingdom Metazoa; phylum Chordata; class Aves; order Eurypygiformes; family Eurypygidae; genus Eurypyga; species Eurypyga helias. Next base: position 8,207 of record NW_010265901.1, read on the forward strand.
TTATTGTATGCAATTGTATTTGCATATATGTATATCATGTATATACATATTCTGCATATGTAAATATATTTATTATTGTATTTTGGGGGGACAAACAATGCTGGTTTTGCAAAAAGCTTTCTAGAAGGGCATATTTGCTCCTCTTCAGAAATGGGCTCAGAAGAAACGTTGGAGGGTCTGTCAGAACTAGTTGCAGCTTCTTCTTTCTCAGCCTGCCCTATCCTGTCTTGCTTTGCTCCTCAGCTGAAGTTACAACATAAAGTAAGTTTGTGAACTCTATATGGTTCTGATTTATGAAACTGGCTTTGGTCCCTAAGGGACCATATGGTGGCCAGAAATCATCACAGTAAAGATACAGTTCATCTTCCCTCTGAATTTCACAACCTTTTTTTTGCTTAACATGCTTTGTTGGACAAGACAGAAAGCAGTGGGAACTAGCTCCTCCGGTTTCACACCGTTTGACAGTTCCCTTCAGCCAGGGGAATTTTTACACTGTCATCTGTGACCAGATTCCAAGTTTCTTTACTGTTCAAAGACTGCAAAACAGCTGGGTCAAGGGGCACAGACTCTATCCGAATTTATTTTACTTAAGCTTGAGGTCTGGTCTTGCTTAGCTAAGAAGATCTCATTACATCATAGCCTATGCAGCTATGCCTTGCAAAGTGTTCCCTGGACAAGATGGTGAAAAGCAATTAAGAAAGTGACAAACACAGAGATTGCTCAGGCTGGTTCAAATGGAGAGTTTTGCACCCCGTACTCAAGTCTTCCATCAAAATGGATGAAAAAAAAAAAAAAGTACGTCTTTAATATTCAGAGTTTTAGTTTACGAGGAACATCCCTTGCTTTACCATAGAGGCTAGATCCTTTGTTTCATTGTAAAATTTTCCTCTCATGTGGGATGTTACAGAGAAATCAAATCCGAAAACAACAGTACCACTGCTACACAGATATTTTGCGGACTACCAAGCACTGTGAATTTTACATCTTAGACTATTGTTTAACAAAACAAACCACAAAATACTTGCAAATGTGCTGTCAGTACTTTCATACTTGTGTTTTCACACTCGCTTCAGGACATTAATAAAAAATCAAGAATGATTACAAGACAGAATCCAGCTAAGCTTTGAACTCGTAGTTCTTCCGTGCTGTAATAAAGTGATGCACGCCGCATGAATGAGTGGAACCGTGTTTCAGAGTAATAGGATGCATACCCTCAACAGCTATGGCTAAGTCTGTTCCCTGGTTACAAATTACTGTTGACTTAAAATTGGTATGCAAGACTGTTGTAAACTAACTGAAAAGGATTTTTTACAGTGCATGGTAGAACAGAGTCCTCAACTTGCAACTATTAACTGCTATTGAAATAGAAATCCTAAGTATTAATAATTATGACACATTTCCTTTAGTAATATGTCCTTTCTGTTTATGAATACATCTTGCCACACACAATCCAGTACAGCAGTGTCCTGAATTTTTAAACTGCCTGAAACAACAGCCATAAAGAATGGTACGGATGGTCCCATATATCTTCATAGGGTGTTAAATACCTGGTGATGACAATTTTAACGTCAGCACTTGCACAGATTAGAAAGCCAGAACTACTTATTGTTATCATGGAGCCTGCACCACCCAGGCGAAGAAATTTTCCTGACTTAATTTTTATTTCAATGATAGTATATTCATAGCAAAATATCCGCTCTTGCTTTAAAAATTGATTTTGATGGGAAATGCCTGACAGCATGTAAGAAATTATTCCAGAATGTTCTTACTGTCCAGAATAGTCTTAGTGTAGAAAATGTTCCTCTGCGCTCTAGTCTCATTTTATCTCACTGCAGATGCCATCCTTTGGAATGTCTTACAATTTGACTGCTGCAGCAAAGATCCTTCTATTATCAAAACCCATTGGTTTGTAGATATTGTGATACATGTTTTTAAATTTGTTTGAATTCTTGTTACTCTTCCATTAGCTGTTTCGGATTGTTCATCATCTCTCTAGAACTGTGGACATACATTCCTTCTGATCGCTGCCTTACACTCAGTCCTGAGCAAGGATTTTGTTCGGTTGATTATCTGACGTTGAGATCCCTGGGGGTTTTTGGAAGTGCTGGTTTTTTTTCCAAAACAGGCCCTTTGTCTCACCCTTAACCCCTCCCAGCAAATATCCTGTGCACATTTTGCATTCCTTTTGCTTGTCTATCATTTTAGCATATATTTCATTCATTGTGCGGTACTAGTATCAGATTGACAAGCTTATCCATGCTGTCCTGTTTACCACTTAGAAATACAGTTAGAGCTTTTGGTTTCTTCCGTTCTTTTGCAACTTCCTTTGTTTTCCCAGATTTATTGGAAATCTATATTAATGGTAAAGCAACAACTTCATCCCACTCTTTTCAGGGTCTTAAGAGAATATCAATTATCCATGCCTATTTATTTTTAAATCTCTAGCATTTGTAACTGCTGGTAATTGCCCTCTTTTGTTTCTCTAAAATTGAAAACTGTTTATTCATCATGTGCAATGATCAAATCATTCTGCTTCACCTTTGCAATTTTAAATTCGATGATCACCTTTCCCTTACATGATACTGTTGTTCAATTCCATCTTATGATGCATACAACTCTCTGATTTAGGAAATTATTACCGGCAAGAGTAACCCTCCCTTTAAATTCTGTGCTTTTTTTTTTTTTTTTTTTAGAAATGGCAATGTTAAATCCCGTTTTATTAAGCTGGGGCTGAACTTTGTAACACAATCCTTCTCCCTCCATTGCTACCCATAGGTACTTAATGTACTGCCAAATGATATGATTTGATATTCTGCAGTGGACACCCCCTATTCTTCCATTAAGACATTCATTCATTAGTGTTTGTTTGTAGTTTGTCATGACTTAGAAACAGATTATGTCATTCTTCTACTCAGTGGGGTAGTTATAGCACATATTATCCAGACTAAGTCTTCAGTTTTTAAGGCTAGTTTGTCTCATTTCCTATACTCAATTGAAAGATGCTATGGGGATTCAAAGTATCAACATGAATCTCCTCTCTCAATCTAACAATTCAAGAAACCTAAAGACACCATTCATAAAATAAGTATCTAAGGATGTGCCTAAAATTCAGTTGTTTGTTTAAGCTCCTGCTTCTCCTTACTTGCTCTACATTTTTCCTAATGAAGTTCAACATTCATTTTAATAATCCAATCATGTATATACATTCCCATCAGATCTCAGGCCAACTAAGACAAACTCTTTCAATAAATGAACAGTATAAATTTCTCTTGTTTAGCCTTCAGACTCCAGATACTGAGGTACAACACAGAATTTTGTCTTTTATTATCAGTACCTGAATGTTATTCAAAATTGGTGCTTCTGTTCTGGTATGAGGGTTAATTCAGTGCTGGAATACAGGTTAGTTGCTTACATATCTATTGGTATCAGTGTGGGTGGAGGGAGATACTAGCTGAGGAGATTGCAGGAACTGTTCCGGGTTGTTTTGATGGTTAACTACTGTTTTAAAGTTTCACCACACTATTTTAAGTCCTTTCAAACCTGTCACACCAAAAAGAAGCCACAGCTTAATTCTGAAGAAAAGAAAATAAATCCTTGATTGTTTTACATTTTTTGAAATGCCAAACTATTTCCCCATTTCTAGACTGTAGTTACACATTTTTAAACAGCCTGTGATGCACAAACACAGACTACTAGAACATGAATTGCATTTCCTATTAGTATGAAGAATACAAGAAGTATCTTGCTGATTTATTGTTCTTATTTTTTAAAGACCTTTATATTTTATGGGTTTTTTGTCTCCATACACTTTGGAGTTAGCTGGTCACGGTAAAACCAGCAATCTTTCTGTAAGATTTTAAGTAATGCTTGCGTCAGGTAAGCTTTCAGGTAATGCTTATATTAGGCTGAGACCAGCCCCATTAAAATCCATGAATAAACTAGCAGATGATCTCCTAGAATAATCCCTCTTAAACCTTTATTACAGCAAGTAGCACCAGTTCACCTGTTATATTAAATTCAATAAATTACTTTAAGAAGTATGCAGATATATGGACAGTATAGGTAATTCTTCAAATGGACGCTTACTGCTTTTCCCTTCTTCCACACAGCTTTGGAGTAGGTCCAAAATAAAGGGGTTCTTTTGCATCCATGTAGTGCAGAATGATGCTGCAGTGTTAGATTTTCAATAAAGAAGAATGCCAGAAGTGTAGGTGTGTAGCATCTCTAACTGGAAGAGTTTTTTAAGAAGTCAGCATCCAAGTACTTTTAAAGACCAGATTTTCAAGATTCGGCTGTACCCTTTGATAATATGATTTCTTTAAAAGGTGATGACTTCTTTAGCATACACTGGTTACTTGTTTTAGTTCCTAAACTGGTGACTTCTTCTGTAAGTCTGACACATAAAAGATGCTCATGGATGGCAGAATCATTCCCTTGATGAGAAAATGTCAACCTCTCTCCTACAGCTAAGACGCTCGCTGCCAAGTTTTAGGAATAAAGCACTCCAGCAAATGCACATAAAATCATTGGATGGTTGGACTGAGGTAGGAAGGTGCATATGGTTCCAGCAGCTGACACTGGAATACGCTTTCCAAATATTAGATTAAGCTTCAGCTGGAGCCTCATCCTTGGTTATACAGACCATAGGAGCTAGCATGCTTCCAGCTTTCAACTGTGATCAGGAACTGTGAATTACCAGAAGGATTTGGGTGTAGCTGCAGTTTGCTACCATGAAAAGAAATTATATCTAACACCTAAAAAACCAGACTGTGTAAATAAAAATTATTTCTTTTAAAATGGGTACAAAATTGTTAAACTGCTTGCCTTTGTACAAATGTCCAAGGCTACAGATAGTACTTCTTTTCTTTATAAATCGTTTGTTCTAAACAGTAGTGGTTTTCTGAGTCACTTATCCTTGCCTACTGCTTTGCTTCTTACACAATGATCAAAATAACTGACAGACTGAAGTGCAGTGCTATGATATCCACTTGTGTTGATGGTGCGTGATCCTAAATTTCTCCAATTCCCCTCCCAGCTGCATTGGCTGTGTAGCTGCAGCAATAAAAAGAGCAGGTCTTGCTGTTGAAGGAAAGTGACAAGTGGCATGCTGAGGAAGCAAGTAGCATTTTGTCATTTATTTGATTACAGTTTCATACAAATTGGGAAAACAAGTTACTGAGCTGCTCCTGTATCACAGAACCCTGTAATTCACAACTACTGTATCTCTATTGCCTTAAAAATACATATTCTAAGGCATGCCTGCAGTCGTCTTAAATAAACCTAAAAAGGGGGCTTGCTTATTTAGTGGTTGACTAGCTTAAAACTCCTCTATCTAACCATATTGTTAACATCCACGGTCTGCTTTCAATTTACTTCCCAAACCCATGAATTCTACACGAGTGCTTGTGGGCGGAAAGATGACTACTTAATACATGCTAATTTGTGTGTAAGACATAGAAATGGTTTCTAAAAAGACAGCTCCATTCCCTAACCCTAAATACTGACAAAATGCCTGGAATGTTGTTACAGATGTGCAAACGTCATGAAACGGAACGTAATTTTGCATCTTTGATGTGGTCCTTGTGTCTGCGGTACCAAAGGAAAGCATTGTCCAGATACAGCTGAAATTCTTGTTTGGTTATTAAATGTATTTCCCTAAATGTAAGCACTTCTAGCGTTAAGAAGAAAGAGCTAGAAAATAGCTATGCGATCTTTTGGTGTTACAAAGTCATAGTTTCACGTCACTGTTGAATACTACATTTGGGGCTGAAAGAGAGCAGAATCGATCTGATTTTCTTCTGTGAAGCAGAATCTTGTTTGCTCCCACCACAAAATTCAGGTTCTGGCAGATGAATTTCTGCTCTGGTAGAGCAAACCATAACCCACTGGCAACTCACACAGGTCCTGTGAAGACTGCATGGGGCAAGTCTATCAGAGGCCTTGTGCTGCTTTACCACAAGAAGCCCACTCATTTACTACGCCTCTACCAACTCACACACCTTGTTTGTTTTGAGCAAGGCCGGAGCAGTTAATCTGGAGGTGACACTTCCCACTGGAGCACAAATTGTAGGAGAGATGCTTCTACACAACCTTCTACTGAGGGGTGAAAAAGTACTACGGCTGGAAGAGGAGAGCAGAAACAACAGAACAAATAGAAAAATCTGCCTCTCGGGAAGACTCATGTTAGCCTTAATGAAAAATTTCTGCAAGTCCCTGTCTTAAGTTTTGTTTTGAGGAAATCAAAAAGGTGAAGAATTCAAATAAGTGAGCACAAGAGGAAAGGTTGGGCTTTTGGAGATGGTGGGCTGTTTCATAAAAGCTGCGGGGGTTTGCATTGATGGTTTGCGAAGGCTTTTTTTCTTTTTTTTTAATACAATAACTGAATGAGGATGATACTCTAATTGGCTTCTAGATCCTCTTTGGGCCTAAGCCATCCCTTATCTCCCAGGACCATGATTTGGTTTTGGTTGGTCTGGAGTGGGACCACAGTGTCACTTTGCAGGACAGGGGTCAAAGACTGGCTGGAGCAGCAGGAGAAGTGTGGGTAGGCAGCCCAGCAGATGGGATGCTTACAGAGGAAAGGGAAGGCTTGGGTCAGTTGCTGCTCTAAGGACCGATTGGGAGCTTTACCTAATTACAATTTAATGCTCATCTGCACAGTGGATGCCTAGTTTAGGAGGTCGGTTTGGCTTAGGAAACTCACCAAGCTTTTCAGCCCCACTGTGACAGTTACTATTTTGAGTATTTTCAGAAGTGGTGCCTTAGGAGCCTGAGGAATTTCGCTGGTACCTTATCAATATTAACTCCTCCTTGGGAGCTAAACAAGGATTTGGAAGATTGCAGTCTTAGATTTAGGTGCCTAAACTTTAGCACCACCTTACAGGTCAGATGGCAAACTTTCCAGAAGTTATGAGCTGTTCATGGGACTCACACAGCTACTTGTTTATGTATTTTTGTGATACTGCTCCCTGGGTTGTACTTTGGAAACTCACCAAAAGGTTTAGCAGTCTTAAAACTTTCCTCACCTTTGGCTAAATAAGACTTTCACATATGCAGTTAACGGCTGGGGACCAGGACCTGAAATGTCAGCATGGCGTATTTCTCCAAACCTGGCCACAAAATAGCAAAAGAATCTAGAAAGATGTAGAGGTCATCTTTATATATAGATGCCAAATGTACTGTTAAAGATAACTGCCATGCTTTTCCAACACACAAATCAGATTTGCTCAGGTTTTTTTCCTTTATATCAAAGAAATCAGACTGGCACAGCGTAATCCCTCCGTTTTGGTCAGTCCTACTCAGGGCAGTGTTCATTCCAACTCTAACAAGACAACTTTGAGCACTGTGCTTTGTTTTTTTCTCCAGCAACTCTTTTTTTTTTTCTTCAGTTTGGTTGCTGATATAATGTCTATTGAATAACTTAAAGATGAAATTACACTTAATTACATATATATAAAACCATGGGCAGTGCAAACATTAAAATGACCAGCAAACTTTCGGACACAAGTTTTTTTACCAGAAGTTTCTATATCAGTAATTGGTTGCAAGGGCCCAGCTATTTCTCAAAGCTGAGAAAGTGTCACAGTATTTACTTTAGTCAGATGAATATTAAACACCTTTCACACCAATCCAGAAACCTTAGCTTTTAATGCTCATTCAAAGAGCTTAGTTTGCTGTGGAGGATAAAATTTATTTTTTTTCCAGAATAACATGAAAATAACACGGTAGACAAAGGAATGCTGAAAGTGTTTATTGCCTGCAGGATAATCCAACATTTTATGAGACAACCTTGAAAGTGGGCGTATAGCTTCAGAGGAAATGAGTTTCTGTCTTTTGACATGTCAAAAAAAGTGGAACTTGCCTTCTGAGCACCACAGCTACTGGTAGGATATAGGAAACAGTTTCTCTTGGAGGAGGAATCCGATTGAGAAGCAGGATTTGTTATGAGTGTGTTGAACTACCATCTTTACCTCATAGTAATGCTGAGAAATGCCTAGTGCTAAGTACAGTCTAAAGACTGTGAGCACTTGAAAATGTCAGGCTGAAGACAGTCAAAATAGCCGTGAATTTCCACAGTGCAAGAGAAAGAACCTGAAAGTTGACTTTTAATGATAAGCACGGCCATACAGCTACACATTTGGATCAATACTTACTAAACCACATCTGCCTTAAAATAGGAACTGTGATAACATAATGATAAACTTGATGGTTTGGATGGCAGGGTTCTGTGAGGATCCTCACTTGCATGTTCCTCACTCTGAGTAGCAATTCCCTTTGAAATACAGGGAATGCCAGTACCCAGAAAATCCCAAATAATCTTCCTTCTTGATTCTCCAGTAACTATGGTGAATGGGCATTTGCAAGCCATTTAACCAAAGAATTTGGTTAAAGAACTGAAGTCTAACAGGGAGCTCTCACATGGACAATGTCACAAAGCAGGTGCCATGTTTAGATTGGGTAATATAAAACCATTTAATGATTCCACTAAAAATTTGTTTACAGCTCTTTAAATTTTGAGAGTAATCTGAGGTAGCATTAGGGCATCACAGCTTCTTCACAGATGTTATTTCAAGGTGTTTTTTCTGGACATTCCTTTTCAGGACGTTGCTTTGCAGGTCAGTATACAATATAGAATAATCCTACAGCTGGAAATGAGAGCTCGGGGTGTGTGTGTGTGTGGGGGGGGGTGTGTATCTTGTTGGTTTGTGTTTGTTTCGTTCTGTGATTTTTTTTTTTTAATTTAAACTTGGCTTTTGCATTTTATGAATGCAACCTCCTGAGGCCAAAAAGTATTGTGAGGTGTGGGCGTCCATGTAGTTTGAAAAGCAACTGCTTGGGGCCATCAGGTGCCGGAACGAACCCCCGGGCCCGGCAGGATGCTTTGAGGGGTACCGGCAAGCTGCCGCCCATCCCTCGGGGAGGCTCAACCCACGCCGGGAAACCCACTCCCTCACGAGAACAAGAGTTCTAGGCGAAAGAGGAAAAAGTAAGTTGCCAGCTCTCATTAAGATTTATTATAGTTCTGAACTTTTGTAGTCCCGAAGCTTAACGACAGATGGTGGTGTAACTCCACCAATTTGGTAACGTCTCCATCCGCTTTGATGTTGTAATACAGATTCTCCTCGATTTGACTTCGGTTATAAACAGCCTTTTCTGCGCTTCCCGAAGTGTCTCGGGAGCTGTGCGCGCGGAGGAAGGGGAGCGAACCTGTTTAGGAGAGGAATCTGTTTGTTTTCTTGATCGCTTTCTAAACAATCCTAATAGAAAACGGCAATCAGATAGACACCTAACGCTGCCAGCTGCACGGAGAAAATGCATTAAATGAATTAAAGGAAGACGGTTTCAAAGCGGTTTATTTGAAGCGAGACATACAGTACAATAGTGCAGATGAAATCTCGAACCGTACACAGGAACAAATAAAGGCTTTTTTTCATTAGAAAGCCCAGGTGTATTTTACGCCGTAACCGTCGTTGTTAAAAAATAATACTAAGTAAAAGAGTCGGGAAAGTGTTGGTTTCGCTCTAACTCTGCGTGGGACCGGCGGGCCGCGCAGCCCCGAGCACGGCCGGGTACCGCAGGCAGCCGAGCGGCGCATTGTTCCCCGCGCGGTGCTCCCCGCGGGCAGAGGCTGCCAG
>NW_010265902.1:0-6441 GCF_000690775.1 Eurypyga helias
GCTGGGGAGGGAGGAGAGGGGACCCTGAGGCCGCTTGTCCTGGAGGGAGTTGCTGGCCCTGGAGGGAGCGGTGCCAGGCTCTTCCGCCCTGGCTGCTGGCAGGGCTCGCAAAGGGAGCGAGGGGCCGGCCTTGAGCGCGTGCTCTGGCTGCTCATGGCGCATACTCCCAGCCCCCGGCCTGCTCGCTGTTGCCTTGAAGGGGAGGATAGTTGCAGAAAAGGTTTCGCAGCAGCGTTACCGTAAAAGACAAGTACCCCTCACAGCTGAGGTGGCCAAACCTGCCTCCGTGGGTTTGGCCCTGGTGGCTTTGAGTAGCCGCCAGCCTACTGGCCCCCTCAGCTTGGGAGCGGGGCTGCTAGCGAGCGCAACTCCTTGGACCTACAGCCCCTCTTCCTGAGGCAGCAGCTAGGGGTTCCAGCCTGGGGCAGTCGTCTGCAGCCACCACCCTGTCTGGCCACCTGCCCTGAAAAAGGACGCGAGCTGGGTGCTTGTGTTGGAAGGAGGCAGATCTCGGCTGTGATGAACTAGAACAGCAGCCTGACTGTACGGAGAGGGCTGACGTTGCGTGTGCCCGCGACACGGAACAAGCGTAGTAATCCTAAACCGGGATGTGTGTACAGGGAAAAAGTGAGATGGAACATGAGGAACTAGGTATTGACGTAAATCTGTTCTTGCGAGTGCTCTGTACCCTTCCAAACAATGTAATAAGGCAGTTAATTAAAATGCAACCCCACCTTATTTATAGCGTCTCCCTGTTGACAACTTGAGTACTGCTGGTTTTAGACGAGTGGTCTGAGGCTGAGCTTGGTTTGGACATACCCACTGGCAGTCAGGAGAGATTTGGTATTATAACTCTGCCCAAGAGTAAAGAAATTCTTAAAGGAATTTCCTCTTCCTGTGACATCCATCATAGTAGTCGAGATCGACCAATTGCTGCTTCCACAGGTATTTCCTCTGAGGTGTTCCTGCATGAACTTCGTGACCTACAAAAGGACAAATTTCCCCTCCCTTCTCCCAGAATAAGCCCTTACAGGAGCAGGTGGCGGTTTTGAAGTTAGCCTCTAGCTTAGCTGACTGACCTTCTCTGTGCTTTCTCTATAGCTAACGGGTTCCTTCAGACATCAGTTGAAAGAACCTTAAGGTTTAGCTCCTTAATCTTCATCTGGTGGGGTCACTCTCGCTTCACCGAATGCCAGAATTTAATGAGATGAGCAGGCTAACTCAGACCGGCACCTAAAGTTAGCAGTAAAAACACTTCTTTTTAGAGACCAGATCTCATCTCCAAACACTTTTTAGAGACCAGATACTTGATTCCCTCACCTTCCTTCAGAAAGCAGAACAAAGGGAATGCATGGACTGAAATACACGTGCACCTATCGGTCCTACCAGCCAGTCTTGCTGTGGAAGCAAGCGGGGTCATTTTGCCAATGTGTTTTTCTCCAGGAGGTTTTTAGCTTTTTTAGAAGGTTTTTCAGAACTCAGGGCAAATTAACCATTTTTTTGTTTTACTTTTCTGAAAGTTTGCTTTCAGCCTTTCTAGCTCCCAGCCCAGTTATCACCATTGTTCCTCAACGGCACAGAAACCAGAGCTGAATGTGTGGGCCCCTGGGACATGATCTTTTGTATGGCAGGGCGGGAAGGGCAGCACGGTCTGCGGTCTCTTGAACCTAGGGCTGGCTCCGGGCGAGATGGCCATCCCCTTTCAGTCTTGCTGCAGTGAATGAAAACAGGACTGTGCTCAGTTACCCACCTTGTTCTGTATTGGGGGCTGCTGCTCCTGCGTCAGAGTCAGCAGAGGGAAAGCAGACCTGTACCTTGGCTGCTCCATCCTGTCATCAATTAGAATTTAACGTGAAAAAGAGCGGGCTCAAGCATGCCAGGGCAGAAACTAGTCGGTCTACAGTGTGGGCATGGTAGCAATTCCAGCAGAGGTGTAACAGGAGACTTGGGACAGCGATGTCTTAAACCACTGAAGCTGGACGTGGGTCAAAGCCCTGGCATGTTCTGGGTCAAACCATTCTTTAAATTGTTTTGTCCAGTCTGGTTGGAAGTACAGAGGTGCCTGAGGTCTTTGAAGTTTTAAAGGAGCTTAAAACGTGTTGTCTTGACTAGCAGCTAATACAGTTCCTGAGCTATCATTCCTGTTGTGTATGCTGTGACAAAGATCCCATAGGACAATACTTGTTTTTGCTAACTGGGTGCTAAACACCTCGCCAGTCTATGGCCAGACATCAACAGTCTAAAGTGAATCACATAGTTGAACAGCCACAGGAAATTGTGTGCAAGTCCTGCAATAAAGCCTTTCGGCTATTTTATTTTATTCTACAAATAGAGACAACTGTCCATCATTAAATGGCAAAAAAAAAAAAAAAAATAGTTTGAGTTGTATATAGCATGAAACAGCAGTTTCCTTCACAAAAAAACCCATTTCTAATTCATTAGTTTATTACAAAATATCCACTCACAAAAAAGCACAAGCACTATCTTTATACTTGTGAAATGAGTTGATATTTCATATACAAAATAATTTCCACATAATTCCATATAATTTTATTTTATATAGAAATAGGTCATTATTACAACAGCTGTACAATACACTACTTTTTATTTAATAATTACATAAAATCTTTCTTAGAAACATATCAACAGAAAACATACAAAAAAAGCGAAAAGTGCATTTCTTTCTTTTTTTTTTCCCCCCCTCCCCAAAGGAAAATTCAATCCTAAATGTTATAATGAAAGAGATATGTAATAGTCTGCAGCATCCCGAGTCAGTGGGCCAAAACACAGTGCATATTCCCCAGAGACTTGCAGTAGGCGAGTTATTTAGGTTGAAGAAGGATCCGTGTTGCAGTGTCGGAGAGTTGCATGGTTGTGGTTCTGTTTCGCAATCACAATTCACATAGAAAACAGTCCAGTGTGGGTTGTGGGTTCATTTGTTTGTTCCTAGTCGGGTCAAACAGTTAGGGTAAGCTGCATAATACTTTTCAGACTCTAAATCAAGGGTTATGACATCTTCAGCAACGACTGGGCTTTCTCCTCCACTGGATGTGCTAATTTGGCCACAAGAATAAGGAGACAAACTTCTCTTTACAGAAAGTGCCTAGGTTTTGTCCTCTGTGCAGTTGTGCAAAATAATAACAATAATCATAATAAAAATAATCTCTTGTTCTCTCCTCGATAGACCTTTGACGCAGTGCTTTTCATACACAAAAGAAGAACCGAAACAGTGAAGGCCAAGTACCTCATGAGTCTGTCGACAGGCTTTTGGAATCGCCAGATCGCTTTCAGTGAGACGCCAAGACTGAACGCCTCCTCCCGTGCACCCAGGGGGGACGGAGGCTGTACAGGATAGTGTTCCTCTGTGTGTTGCTCTGCCAGTACGTACCGTGCTCGCGTGACAGCGCAAGCTGCATCCGGCGTGCCGTAAACGCGCTGTCTGTGGCAGTCTGCGCTCTGTGGCGTACTTCTGTCACAGAGCTTTGAAAGGAAATACTTGTGCAAAAGCCGAAACAGTAATTACAGAGTCATTCTCTTCTGCCCTGTGTGCCCATTGGTTAAAGCTAATCGTGCATTGATTGTGCTGGTGGGACTCTTATCGCAGTGGCTGTGGTAAGTTTGACGATTCCGATAAGCTATTGCTTCTTCTTGATGTTAGTTGCTGCTGCTGCTGCTGTGTCTGATGATATCCCAGATTTCCTTGCTGTGGCGAGTAAGGTGGCAGGAGCAAAGAATCGGGTGGCTCGCTGTGCAAAGAACTTGGTGTTTGCACCTACAGATAAAATAAAATTCATCGTGGTGTTCGACTCTTTCACATGTTAAAGCTCTTCGCCCTCAGCATAGGGAGCGCTTAAGAATACGACTACTTTGCTGGCTTTCATTGCTGGGGCTGTTTGGCATGGGGTTAGATTACCTAATGCTAGAAGGAATGGGCATAAATCACAATAAAGAACATTACAATTAGGCATTGAGAAGAGTTTTCTAACAGGAATGTGCTGCCTAGGATTTGCAGGTTATCCTGAAAAGCTGGTTTAGGAACGGGGTGGGCGAACCTGCCAGAAATGACCCAGATGGATGACAGAAATGAAACTCAAGTGGAACAGGGAATCCTAGTGTACCTCATGCTGCCCCTTCCAGCCCCTCCCTTTTGTGAGTTTACAGCGGGGTGTGACCTTGCAGTGGTGAAACCCGTGTGCATTTTGCAGATGCTTTTACGGGGAGCGGTATCTGCCATAGTTTTTTCATTAATTCTCAGCTTTGATAGGGATTTCATTTCAATAGCAAAAGTTTAATCATTTGAGGTTGATGATACTCTTTCAGTGATGCCAGTGGATATGTGATCAGGTTTTATAGACTCAGTTCAGCTCCTTTTGAGTTAACACAGACACCTAATTTCCCCTCTTCCCCATTACTTTAATATGTGTTGAATTAGGTAAAAAGTATTTTCACATCTTCAGATCACCTGGGTCTTCCAGGCAATGTGCTCCAGTTTATCTTCTTTGCCTTGTGGAGTTGAGAAAACATGTTAATTTACTGAAGGGATCCAGATATCTGATCTAGATCTCATTTTATGTCGATGCTGGTAATTAAAAATAATCTTTTGACTTGTAAACTAAGCAAAATTTATAGCAAATAAAGAGTACAGAATAAATCCTAAGGCAGCAATTTTCTCCATCTAGAAACACACTTTAAATATATCCAGGATAATCTGATTATCTTTCCCATATGGAAGGGTACACGGCACTGTATCAGCGTCTCACACATTTCAGTATCTCTAAAATGGCCATTGCTGCCACGACCGGGCTCCCGCTGAAACCTGGGACCCCGTTTGCCAGAGCCCGCTCGCTGCCTTAGTCCACCTGTACATTTTGTGCATCATCCTCTTTGCCCTACCCTACCTGCAGGTAGCGTTGCTGCTGATGCTGTTGGTGCTGGAGTTGCATAGGTGGCAGAGAGGATGGCTGGGAAGGAGGCGGAGTGGCGAACCCTTGGTTTAACACGGCTTGTCCCATCAGTATGATTGGAGAGCTGCTGCTGGAAGTCTGCACTTCCAAACTTTGAAACATCTGTGGCGTTTGAGAATACCTGTGGAAGACAGAAGCAAAACAGTCAAGAACAAACTGTTGGAAGCAAAGGTCTTCTCATAGGGTAAGGATGGTAGTCCCTATTCATCATAAATAATTCCCAATAAAGGATTCCAGTGCACGGGGCCTGGTAATTGGAATGATGGCACCATCAGCAGCACTGTTTTCCCCTACCCCGTGCATAAGCTGGACTTGGAGGGCAGAATGCAGCTCACCTCAAAATCCAGACCACATTTTACATTCATTAAAGATTCTGGTTCCTGCGTGTCTTCTCTTCAGCCACAGCATTTACATCCCAGGCTCATTAAACCAAAGGGCCGTTGATTCTGTATGGATATGCTGAGCTCTGAACTGCAGCGCAAGAGAAGTGAACACACCTCCCATTCTGCCTGTGGGGTGGCAGAAAGACGGCTAGGGCTGAGTGCTCCTTACGCTGCTCATACGCATATTGCCACGGAGGGTCAGCAGTTCCTGTCACTGTGAGCCGCGTCGTTGGAACAGAAGGAGCCTCTCGAAGTCCTCTGGCATGAGGGATGGGGCAGAAACAAAACACTCAGCTCCTCTTGCCAGTCTGCTTTTGCACAACAGACCTTAAATGCATGTTGTTTTGTGGAAGGCCGTGGGCAAAACCGCGATGGAGCTATTGCCAACCCAGCCTAATTCTGTTTATCCTGTAATGGGTGATGAGATCATCGTGTGGCATGTGTGTTCGCTCAACAGCTGTTCAGCATTAGGGGTTAGTCAGGAACTCTGTGGTTTGGGTACTTGAACTGGGATGTGAGCTCCTAAAAAAGGGTCCTGTGAGTCAGGAGGTCCATATAACTGGGAGAGGTATCTTTGCAAACCAGGCCTGTTTAGATGCTTAAAAGCAGATCTAAAATGTTGTATATTTAAAGTCAAAGAGCTTAACTCGAGATAATCTTAAACTGCAATAGCGATGTTTAAAAAAGCAGCACTGTGTGCCGACATTGCCGAGGTGAAATATGGAATTACCTTTAAAGTAATGCTGTGCAAACCAGCTGCCTTGTTCTTTTAGCCGTTTGCAAGCAAGAACAGTGGGAAAAAACAGCTAAGAAAAAAATTCTGATGTTTTCTGCTTCCTTCATCCGTGTTTTGAGGAGACAAACGACCGAGGCAGTAGTTTGTTTCGCAGCTTTTCCAAGGGTGCTTGAGGCACCAGGGTTCTTTCGGTTCTGCCGGTGTAGGTTGTGTGTAGCTCGACTGGCACCTGTCACTCGAACTGGGCCAGTGCTGACTTTCTCTTTCACACTGACCATGGTGGGCCAGAAGTTCCGGTGCTGAAGCAAATCAGCATCTGAGGGAGACGCTGGAGGGAAGGAAGGGATGCCATCCAGAA
>NW_010265903.1:0-274 GCF_000690775.1 Eurypyga helias
GCCAGAGTTAAACCATGACACTGCTGGTGCAGGCCAGCACTGTGACTGTCTAGAGCTGCCCAGCTCCTGGTGCTGTACATGCAGGGTCTCCTTTCACCTTGAGAAGCATAAGCATGACAAGATGTACACAGCGGGAAGAGTTGCTCCAAATCCCCATCCTGGAATGGTCAGAGCACTGCTGTCACCTTGTCTGTACAGTGACTCTGCTGTGGCTATTGCCAAGGAGAGCTGAGAGGGATGGAAATAAAAGGATCTGAGGTCACAGCAATCAGTG
>NW_010265903.1:300-3874 GCF_000690775.1 Eurypyga helias
GAGCTTTCTACAGTGAGAAGCTGCCTGGCCCGAGGACAAGGGGGCGAATGGTTGTCCTCAATACCAACCTGTACTATGACCAGAACGACAAGACAGCTGGTGAGGAAGATCCTGGAGGGCAGTTCCAGTGGCTGGAAGAAACACTGACCAATGCCTCTAGAGCAGATGAAATGGTATTAAAAGAAATTAATACAGACACTTTGTAGAGGGCTTCTCCCAGCCTGGAAGCTCTTATTACCCCTGTTCCTCCCCCCTGTGCAGTCTCAGCAAACCAGTGCTCTGTGGGAAGCATGGGCTTTGTGCACAGTGCGGCTCTTCGCTTTTGTAGGTCTACATCGTGGGGCATGTCCCTCCTGGCTTCTTTGAGAAGAAACGAGGCAAGCCCTGGTTCCGGAGTGGCTTTAATGAACGCTACTTGAAAATTGTGCAGAAGCACCACAGAGTGATTGCTGCCCAGTTTTTTGGGCACCATCACACGGACAGCTTTCGCATGTTTTACAGTGATACAGGTACCAGTCCTGACCACCCAAGCATTTGCATGAGAGCTCTGCCAACCCCCAGCAAACCACTGTCGATGAGACTTTTAGCTGACTGCAGCTGAGAAGGCAGAAAAGGCTTCTAAAATACTTTGGTCAACAAGAGACAACAGTGGTTCTGATCTCCATCACCAGCCTATAGCCCAGCCCTCCTTCCTGTTTACCTTCATATTTTGTTATTTCCTCTTAATGCCTTGCAACTTCTTGCCTGCTCCCTGTTGATGGGGTTTGGACAGTAGCTGAGCCATAAGGCAGCAGTTACAAACCTTTGCACTGGGGTTATGAGTAGTGCTCTGGGTCTCCATTGCTGAGCATGGTTCTCTTGCACACCCTCACTGCAAGAGTCTTGGAAAGCAGTGGAGCAGTCCATGTTCAATCCCTGATGCCATTCAGTGTGTTGGTCTTCATGTGTCTGTGGTACCTAGGACTGGTGACAAAGTCGCTGTTGGCAGTGTGAGCGGTTCCTGGGGTGCTCACTGCAGCGAGGACAGGGTGTGATACAAGCCAGGGTGTCCCATTCATGGGTTGGTTTTCCTTTCTGTTAAGGTTCTCCAATCAATGTGATGTTCTTGGCCCCTGGAGTGACTCCCTGGAAAACAACACTACCTGGAGTGAACAATGGAGCCAACAACCCTGGGATTCGGGTGATCGACTATGATCCAGACACCCTTCAGGTGTTGGTAGGGGATCCCTATGTGCTGCACACTGCAGTTGTAGAAGGATGCTTTAGTTCCTCCATGTGGTTTTGACAGGCAGGACGGCAGGAGCCAAGCGGCTACGTAGGAGGGGACCTCAGCCGAGATCTTTCAGCCTCCTGTCTAGCACAAAGGCCTAGTAAGAGCACCAGTGAGTAAAGGCACGACGACTGCAGTCAGCTCGTCTGGGCCTTCTGGGATGAGCTCCCCAGGGCAGTGCAGGACAGGCTTTGTCACAGTAGCCTTTAGCTACTTTCCTTTGACACTTGCTTTACTACCCGGGTAACATGGAATGCAGATTTGTCACACCCCTCCAAAAACTTAACTCTCTAGAAAATTATTTAGGTCCCCCCTGTTTGTAAAATTGATTCATTTGTAATGGATGTGAATTTAGGTGAGTTGTAGGGGCAGCTTCTGTTACCTTTCTCTCTCCTATGCAAAGAGGTAGAGGGTGGGGTTTGTGCCTTTCTTTGCAATGGATAAAGCAGCTCTGTAGGTGCTCTGTTTACATGTTTATAGCATGAAAAATGCTAAAATACACTGTGGAAGGCTGGGGAGCTAGTGAAACAGAGAGAAAAAAGGCAAGAGACTTTGAACAGAGTTGTGAAAAACTTTAGTTTGTTCACAGTTGAGAAAATAAGTTTGCCTGGTAGGTAACACTACTGCACCCTTGCCTCTGCCAGTGGACAGTGTTGATATGAAATGACAGAGTGATCTTGAAGCAGGCTAGGCTCAAAATTCCTGATGCTTGGAGTTAAAAGTCAAGCAAAGAAAAGCCATCCCTTCATCCCTTACGAAACAGTATGCTTTTGTGGCGAGTTCTGGAGGCTCTTGCCGGAGGTGTCTGTCCCCCACGTTCCCATCTCGGTAGAAAACACTTGTTGGGAGGCAGCTGACCCCTCGCTGGGCAGGGAGATGCGCTGCCTGCAGTGAATCCATGTGGTGTATTCCGTCACTGTGGTGCTGGCAGAAGGGGCTGATCACACCCTAGCCAAACATTTTGCTCAAGGGCTGATCCTTTCCTGATCTGTCCTCGTTTTGCTTTTCTCTCCCTGCAGGATATGGTGACTTACTACCTGAACCTAACTCATGCCAACATGATGGCCTCAACATGGGAGGAAGAGTCCCCAGCATGGGAAGAAGAGTATAGACTGACAGAGGCCTTTCAGGTCCCTGATGGCTCTGCCCGCTCCATGCAAACAGTGCTGGAGAGGATATCACAGGATCCACACTATCTGCAGCAGTACTACGAGTTTAACTCTGTCAGATACGACCTCACCCCATGCGACAAGGCCTGCAGTGTTGATCATGTTTGTGCCATCAGGGAGGTTGATTTTACAAAATACAATGAGTGTGTTAAAACCAGCTGCTCTGCCTCTGCTGTCATCAGTGTTTGCCTTTTATTTTTCTGCTTGCTTTCAGGACTTCTCAGCCCGCAGCAAGCGCTGTGGTGACTGACAGCAAGAGAGAATGAAGAGATCACAAGTTCCTGATGCACATGAATCGGCAGTTGTGCATGCTTTTGGCATTGGGAACTTACTCAGAAACCAAGGAAAAATCAGTGGCTTTTACTAAAAGGTTGATGATGTTGATTTGAAATCTTCTAAAAAAACTCGATGGATCAGGAAAGGGCAGAAATCTTTTTATGCCAGACTGACTTGCATCAGGGAGTCTGTCTCTCTTCTGCTGTGACTTCTGAGCTGCTCCCACAAATCAGACGAAGACCAGGCCTCCCTGTGGACCTTAACTTGCCGTGGATGACAGCCGTGAGCAGCCGCATGTTCCTGAGGAGTCTGCTGCCAGGGGGCTTCCTCATGTTGGCACACGCTTCTCTTCTGGAAAGACCACACAGCTGGCAACCTGGAAGATCTTGTTCTGGTGGCCTTGTACAGCAGCAACCTGGGCGGCCTTTGGGTGATGACCAAAGCTGGGAAAGACTAGTTTTTCTGTTGACAGTGTATTAAATTAAGCAAGTTTGGGCCATGACTTTCAGGTGCCAGTGCCCAGGATGAGCCTCCAGGGTAAGAAGCTTGAATATTACTATTTTTTAATATTTTATTTCTTTTTTCCCCCAGTTGCTGAGCATAAACAGCTCTTCCTCTCTGTGCTCTCTTAACATGGGTCCATTTAGTTTCTTCCTTCAGCTGGGCAGGCCTTGGGGGTGCTGGGGGATGAAAAGCTGAACATGAGCCGGCCGTGTATGCTGGCAGCCCAGAAAGCCAACCGTATCCTGGGCTGTATCCAGAGAAGTGTGGCCAGCAGGTCGAGGGAGGGGATTCTGCCCCTGTACTCTGCTCTGGTGAGACCCCACCTGGAGTGCTGCGTCCAGCTGTGGAGCCCTCA
>NW_010265903.1:4231-4698 GCF_000690775.1 Eurypyga helias
GCAACCTGGTCTAGTGGAAGGTGTCCCTGCCCATGGCAGGGGGGTTGGAACTGGATGATCTTTAAGGTCCCTTCCAACCCAAAACATCCTGTGATTCTATGACCTTTGACACCTTTGACAAACACTGAACTAGTTTCTAGCTAGCTTTGCTAGCTTCTTGGAGAACCTCAAGGGAACCAATAAAAAGTGATCTTGGTGAACCCCTTACGTACAAGTGAATGAGACACAGGAGGAATATTTGTGTTGTCTGTAAAAGGAAACTCTCAGGGGTCTGGCTGTGGCAGAGCGGGAGGTCACGAGGCAGTGGGGTGTTGTGCTGGGAACACACAACCTGAGTAGGCCCTGGATGGACACCAGCCTCCATGGTCCCACAGGTGGTCTGCACACTGCTGATGGACTCTTCTGCCAGAGAGGTGTTGGCAGGGCCTGGGAGTGGGAAGGGCGAGAAGGACAAGGAGCTACTGGAG
>NW_010265904.1:0-2697 GCF_000690775.1 Eurypyga helias
TATATATATATATATATATATTCCTCACTAGGCAATCCCATCTTGGAGTAAAGTTTCCTTCTATGCACTGACAGAAACCTGGAAGTCTACCATATGGCACTTAACACATCCATCTTCCCAAAAAGGAGCAAGGAAAGCTCAGGCATTGGAACTGATCGAACAGAGGATGGAGGACAGGGTCTGTCTTTATCAGATACTCCAATGAGTCTATTTATCCATCCAGGCAGAGCAGTCAGGAAGGACTTGTACTGCTTGAAACGTCCCAATATGGCATGGTAAAAACCCAAATCAAACCCTAAAAATATGACAGGGATTCACTGGAGTGGGGAATTAAACATGTAGTGGTAGAGTGATTAAGCTGCACAGCCTAGATAGTCATTAATGTAACCTGCATAATGTTCCTGTAATTGACAATTTTATTTTTGGCAGTTGCACACATGTACCTACTTGAAGTAAGAAGATGATACTATTGTTAGGACACTGATGACTGTTTTATGCAACTAGTGTTAAAATGGGCAATTCTTTGACTATCCTTGTACATGCTGTGTAACAGGAAGGGAATTTGAAAACTGCAGAATTATTAAGGTACTCCACTGACATTTAGCCTTGGACATGACAATTTGCAAAGTCTGACTGAAGCACTAAATTTGGAAAATAGCTGGCAGTATTCTCCCTCTGTTTTCTAGGACTATATTCCAAACAGACTGTTTTGTTTCTGAAAAGATTCAGTCTGCAACAGCAACATGTTCTTCAATAACCTAAGATATTTGGACGCTAACTGGAGTCTCAGGCTAAATTCAAATTCACATTGTTGACTTCCTATCCCATCATTCCCTCAGTCTGAGTTTAAAACATGAACAAAATGAAAACATACACTGAGCTCTTGCTGTATCAATACCTTTAGGATGCTGGTTCTCCAGTTCTGAAATGAAAAGTATCTGGGCAGTAAGAGGGAAAGAAAGCAAGGCAACAAAAACTGACTAAACTGGAGAGATTTGAAAAACTGGGATATCAAGACACTACATGAGGAGCTATTTCGGAATGAAAATGCCTACAGACACACACACATAGATACCTGACTAGACCAGAAACACCGTGAGTGAAAGCCTAAATGTGTAACCATCACTGCACACAGACTAACAGCCGAAGGTGCCTTATTCTACACCTCAAGAGTTAGTTATTAGTTCTTAACTATATGTTTAATTTTTGGCAGAAGTATGCCTCATAATAGGGATGTTGGGAGAAAAAACAAACAAACAAACAAAAACCCAGGAAGACAGGGCAGAGCTTTTTATGCCTGTAAGAATTTAGGGGAACAGGCATACAAAATGACAACCCTCTGAACATAACACTAGCATGCTTGTCCCACATCTTTTAGGCTCTGGGCAATTTTCAAGTCTCACATCCTGCTATACTTGTTTCTCACAGCACAAACTCTCTATCTCCAAAATACAAGCAAAAGACAGCCAGAAGGAGAACCAGATTTCAAGAGTAAATTACAGCTGGTTTGATCAGTGCAGCTGGCATGCCCTGGCAAGAAAACACAGCACAGAAAGTGGGCATTTCCCCATTTTTCACTTCAGTAGAAACTTAATATCACACTGGCTCCTCCATCACAGTCTGAAAGGTTTAGGCTTTGGTTGAAATGTGGAGAATTTGCAGAAACTATTACAGAAAATCCAGAAAACTCTTATTTTGTGTGATTGGCAGTTAGTTACCACTGTGACAGGCTGGAGACCCGTTCCACTAGTCTAAATTACAAGTTTTCCTGTCTGACTTGTAGAGATCCTGCATCATCTGTACAGAGCAATACTATCTGCAGCTAAAACTGCCTAAAAGAATCAAAGCAGACCCTCAGTTCAATCCCGGCCTCACCGGGGTTCAGTGGCTGCAGGGTCCGGTACTTTCACAGAGCTGTGTTTGCCTGTGCAGAGCTTTCACAGAATTTTTATTTCATAGATTATCCCCCCAACCTTGCATAATTACCTTGCCTTTTACTAGTTAGCAGTTCACTAAGAAACACTTTTTCCATGATACGCAACTTGGTGTATTACAAAACAGTTATCAGATCTGCAATACCACTTATATAGGAAACCTGATTTGGAACTTCTGCCCATTACACAGCATTCAAAAGCTAATATTATACGGACAAAGATGGTCTTGACACCACCGTCACCAAGTTGGACAGTTTCTGTATCAGTTTTAATGTATCATAAACCCCTTACGACAGAACTCGGGTGTTCTCCAGTCTACGCAGACCCCATTCTCCCTGCAGATGTCAGCGTAGGAAGTTATCATCTCGCAGGCTTCGTCCTCATAGCAGCTGCTTTCTGCACAGGCCTCGTAGAACATGTTGGGGGACATTACCCTGTGGCACTCTGCAAACCGATCAGAGAGCAGAAGGTGGCAGTGGCTCGTTGCGTGCTCAGAACATCTTTCTTCTCTCCTAATTTCACAGTTCTTCCCCGCTTCTTTCACCATCCAATCTTGAGTAAACACACTGCTGTCAGGAGTGACAGAGCCATCACGTAACGTGAAGTCATTGACATGGTTCTGGTCACACACTCCTAGGAGGGAAAATTTAAGGAAAAGAAAAATTCTGAATACAGTCAGCAATAAAATAAGCCTAAAAAATAGACAAAACAGGCACAGGACAGACAGAGCTGGCCTGGGATGCTCAGTGAACACCAAGGGAAA
>NW_010265904.1:2728-3965 GCF_000690775.1 Eurypyga helias
ATGAATTATATTCCTTATAGCTATTATCAATAGATGCATAAAACCCTGGGTCTTGTTTCCCCTTTCCTTTTTATAGGGAGTATAGGTTATGGCACAGAGGTATAAGCTATACAAGAGATTATACCACTGTGGATACTATAGAATTAATTCTTTCAGACAGTAGTTCCCCCCACAAGTCTTCCACCTTCATTGCAAGCATAGGTCATGTCTCTCATAAACGTATATGTAAGAACCTAAAGAAACTCTCATAGAAAAAAAAATCTCCTAGAAAAGATAATGTGAAATTAATAAAACATGAGACATGTCTAGCCTCTTCTGTCTAAGGTATTAGTGTGAGTCAAAGAGCTGCTACATTGATGGTCATAGTAGAAAAACCTACATAGATTAGCAATATGCCAACAATAAGGATAATCAGTTCAGCCAGAGAGTTTACAGGCTCAGGGTGACAAAAATTACAATAACATTAATAGCAGTTCAAGCTCAAGTAGGAAACTGTTAAAATTACTACTAGTTTTCAAACTTACCACAAAGTCCTTGTGTTCCCGAAGAAAAGCTCTTCGAATTAAGTTTAAGTATAAATTCATTGTTTCTTGGAGTAAATGTGAGATTATGCCCAAGATGGGAGAACGTGATTTCATGCATTATTGCTCCATAGACAGTGACTTCAAACAAACTGTTAGAGTAGGGGATCTGAACCCTTTCACCATTCACAGCCACCTGTTTCCAAAAAGGCAACATCATCACATCAGTTCCAGCAAACAGTTAAAATCACTTGAAACACTTTGACTTCACAAGTACTTGAAGATCGAACTGATTCTGGACATAATTAATTTTGCAAGCTAAAACTTTCCATTAAGTCTAAAAAGGTATAAAACTAATCAACCTTCATTTTGTGTATTATTTGAACAACTTTTCCAACATTTTCCCCTGAGTGTATTTCTTCCGAGTCACTTATATACAGCCTAGCATTCTAATGCCATGAAGTTATGATGCTGCCTACAGACCCTGGTTAAGAACAAACCTCAGTGAAAATCAAGGCTGTCCGTCACCATGCAGAAATGTGTGCAGGTATTTTGGTCCATCCTATTTTCCTACACACAAATCAGAAGACATCACCTTTGCAGGTTAGATGACTCCTGTATGTCTAAGGAACCCAGAGACTGAAAATGTGTCATATTGAATTTGAATACTTCTCTGCCTACAAAATAAACAAAATAAATAGAATCATAGAATCACA
>NW_010265905.1:0-897 GCF_000690775.1 Eurypyga helias
TCTATCCACTCTTGGCACAGCCTGTCCCTGTGCTTCAGATTGCACAAGAATAACATTAACTCTATCCCAGCAACACCAGCACAGGAGCATCTGTCAGTCTCCTCCCCCCAGCACTCAAGCTCACACCTGGTTCTGCCTGACCCTGTGGTTCTACACGTGGTTTCCTGACCATGTCTGCGTGACCAGTCAGTCAGGGGCACCCTGCCCGACAAGCAGCCTTCCTGGCCCCATGGCTTGTGCAAGAAAGAGAAAGTCCACAAACCAGCTCCACCGAACAGCAGTTTCGGACAGACCTGTCCTGCAGCGGTACTCCCGCACCTCCCTGGTGGTAAGGGCATGGATTTAAAAAAGGGAAAAAAAAAAAAGGGGGAGGTGAATCATATGCTACAGACTAAAACCTGTAAACTACTTGCCAGCACTAGATTTCAATTTTTCAGGTTCTCAAGGACAGTAATCCAAACTGGCTTTGTCACATTGCTTCAAACTAACAGGTTGTTTATCCAAACGGCACTTAGAACCTTCCCAAACTACAACCAACAGGAAAAGGCCATATCCTGAAGGACGAACTTCGCAGCCGCAGAGGGCAGCAGCAGCCAGGACCACCTCAGTCCACCCAGCGACCGAAGGATCGCTGCCAGGTTGCCGATGACCGCGTTCCTGTATTCACACGGGATCCTAATGCGTTGCTTCCCGTAGTGTGTTACGGTGAAGCGTAAGAGCAGCGCTGTAGGAAAGCGGTAGGTAAACGGTTCAGCTTCAATAAGTGTGATTGACCTTCCGCCTCGCTCAGGTACACACGGCTCTTGGGCAACATCCTGGACAACTTCCAAACGACAAACATTCTACCTTTACACCGACAGCAGAGTTTCGAGCACAGATGATCACAGATTCACAGAG
>NW_010265906.1:0-3877 GCF_000690775.1 Eurypyga helias
CCCAAACCATTCCGTGATTCTAAATGCCCCCTCGCCAGGTGGGTTTCATCCCCAGCCCCGCGGGTTTGTTCCCATCCGCTCCTCTCCCCTCTGTCAGGCGGCCACCGGCCTGTCGGCCCCAAACACCTGTCAGCCCCAGACTCACTGAGATACCTTCTGCGTGCGGGAAGAAATGGCGCCAGTGATTAACAGGCATCTCGTGCGCTTCGGGTTTGTCTTGCAGGCGTGGTGCAGTCCGTTAAGGAGACCCTGAGCAGCCAGTTTGTGGAGGACTGCAAGGGTGTCATTCAGCGGCTGACGCTGCAGGAGCATAAGATGGTCTGGAACCGAACGACCCACCTCTGGTAGGTGCGCACCCGCAGACGTCCAGCTTTCAGCCCGGCTGAGGTGCCCTCGGAGGGCCCGACACGCTGAAATGATCTCAGACGTGATCAAGGTGCCCTGGACCCCACAGCGGCCCTGTTACGGCTGCTGAAACGGAGCAGGTCTGGCTGTTTTCAGGACTGTAGCCTTTCAGAGTTCACACAGGGGATGTAGGAGAGGAGCACGTAGAGTAACCCAGCGCGGGCAGAGCGCTTCGCTGAGGCCTCACCTTGTTGCAGAGGTGCAAAACAGAAATTCAGTTGGATTTGGGTGAGGCCCGGGCCCAGGGGACCTGGTCCTGACAGCACCCGGCCCAGAGACGCTGCAGCAGCCAAGAGCGTGGTGATGCTCTTGGAGCTGATCGGATAACACCTATCAAATCTGTGTGTGACAGGCAGCGCTTCTCCTGGCAGAGTGCTTCCTGGCAGTCGGGAACGCCAGGGGGAGATGAGGGGGAATGAAGTGAGCCGGGGTGCGCTCCTGGGGACGGTGGGAGCGTTGAGGTGAGGGTGGGCAGCGCCCCGAGGGGAGAAGCGCTGCTCTCCAGCCAGTCCTCTCCAAGTAACCTTTGCGGGGGCCAAGTGACGGCTGGCAGTCTCCAAAAACAGCTGGTCAGACCCCCAGAGTTTCCTTGCTGGCCGTGGGGGAGGTGTTAACGCTCGCATTTCCTTTATCCCCCTCTCCTTCCCCAGGAATGACTATGAGAAGATCATCCACCAGAGAACCAACACCACCCCCTTCGACCTGGTCCCTCGGGAGGAAGGCGCCAGCGTCGCCGTCAGGGTGATGAAGCCGCTGGATGCCCAGCCTGGAGACGGTGTACGAGAAATTTCATCCCTCCATCCAGTCCTTCACCGACGTCATCGGTCACTACATCAGCGGAGAGCGCCCCAAGGGCATTCAGGAGACGGAGCAGATGCTGAAGGTGGGCATGGCGCTGACGGGGGTGGGAGAGCTGGTCCTGGACAACGCCACGATCAAGCTGCAGCCCCCCAAGCAGGGCTTGCCCTACTACCTGAGCACTCTGGATTTTGACTCCTTGCTCCAGAAACAAGAATCCAACATCCGGTTCTGGAAAATCGTGAGCGTCGTTTTTGGTTTTGCCACCTGTGCCATCCTCTTCTTCCTCCTACGGAAGCAATACCGGCATCACCGAGAGAGGCAGCACCTCAAGCGAATGCAGGATGAATTCCAGCAGGCCCAGGAACGCCTGGCGCGCCAAACGAACGCGGAGGGCAGAGAGGTGCTCAAAAACGCTTGTGTCATCTGCTTGAGCAACACCAAATCCTGCGTCTTTCTGGAGTGTGGGCACGTTTGCTCCTGCAACACCTGCTACCAGGCTCTCCCCGAGCCCAAAAGGTGCCCGATCTGCCGGCAGGCCATCGCCAGGGTCGTTCCCTTGTACAACAGCTAAGTGCTCGTGGCCGGGAGGGGAAGCGTTCGGCACGGAAACCCGCCTCTCGCCAAGGGGGTTTTCTCACCTCGCTGCTTGGGTGGTTGATTTTGGGGGGCAGGGGAGGGAGCTTGAGCCAGCGGGGCGCTTCGATTGGGTCTTAAAAGGCAGCAGGTCCGGCTGATGGGGGTTCACAGCGTGTTCCGGAGGTTTTTGGAGTGGGGAGAGGAGGAATCCTCGCAAAGGATGCTGGGAGATGCGCTTTCCAGCTCTTCTGTTACGAGTCGGGCTCCAGGGCTTTGCCTGCAGTCCCTCATCCGGCGTATAAAAACGCTGGGGGACATGCACCAAAAAAAGATGTATTTTGGCTTCTGGCAACGCTCTCGCCTGCCTCCGGGGACGGACGGAGCAGGGCGGGATGTGGGAGAGCCTGGTGTGCACGCGAAGGATCGCCGTCCTCCGCCAAATCCGTTTGTGACCCTGTTGCGCCAGAGAGGTGACAGCGCTGTGGCTGATCTCTGTGCTTGGCTTGAGCTGGGCGAGAAAACGGGGTGGAAAGCAATAAAATGGAAGGGAAAAACGTGTTGTCCCGGGATTGTTAACGTGAGGCGGGGCGGAGGATGGGATCCACTGCCTGGGGTGTACGCGCTGCGCCGATAAATGCCGGAGGAGCGGAGATGGCTGTCTCCAGCGGTGATGGAGGCCGGAGTGCCGTCCCGGGGATCGCTGATGGAGGTTGGGATCCCGTCCCTCCAACCTCATCCCAGCGGACACCGCTGTCCCCTTGTCGGTAACGCCAGCGGTACCAAAACCCCAAACTTTCCCACAGGAAAGGAACAATCCCCGACTCCCCCGTTTTGGTAAGTGCACCTGAGGGGGTGTGACGAGCCCAAATCGACGCTTCAATTAACATTTGCTGTTTGCTGAGCCCCTGTTTTGCGGGAGCCTGGAGTAGGAACACTGGAAAACCCCAGGAGAGAAGCAGCCCCCGGGGATTTGGGGGAAGACCCCCCACCTGCAGGCCGGCTGAGCTGCTTGCGGCCCCCCGAGTGACCCCCAGAAGGAATGATTTTCTGTCGACTGACAGGAAAAAACTGAATTTATCGAGGAAACGGGTTGTTTCCTCGTTAAACATTAATTGGGCTGGCCGGGCGGCGTCAGACAGCCGCTTGGGTTGTGGGGCACAAACCTACCGGCTTAATTTCCCTGCTGGCTGAAGGAACAGGGCCTGGGGCAGCCCCAGCGCCGGGAAAAGCCAGGATCCCAGTGGGCAAAGCCTGGAGGCAGCTCGCTGGCGGAGCTGTCCCTCTCTCCCCACCGTTATCGCCCTGCCTGGCCCTTCTGCTGCTGCCGGAGGATCCGACCTCCGCGTATCCGCGGCCCAAAGCGCATCGTGGAACAAAACCGTCAAACCCAAGAAGCCCCCATGACTTTCCCTGAGGGATCGGCACAGCCGAGCCGCATGCCAAACGCCACCACCTTCCCGGGATTTAAGATCCGGGAGCGGCCGAGACCCCGACTCCTTCCCTTAAAAGCAATTTTCTGCTGTAAAAACCCTACGCGGAGGCTTTTTAGAGTTATTTTTGACTGTTAACGGCCTGTCTCCCCCTGCACCCTACCAAGGCTTTGCCTTTCCCTCCCCGGCTGCGCTTTCCCCGGGACTGAGCACCCCAAAAAGCCTCATCCCCTAGACGGGGACAGCGGGGAGGTCACCTCCGGGATGCAGCCTCGACCCCGGCGTTCTCCCCAGGGAATGGAGCTGTCACGCGAAGCCTAAAAATACTCTGTTTTGGGGGGGCTGTGCTTTCCCTGTTACCTTTTGCCTCCTGTTTTCCAGCTTTTTCCCCCTCCCCGGCATCTGGGGCGTAGACACAACCTTATGTAAGGTGCTGACAGCTCGGGGGTGTGCGGGGGTGTGCGGGAGGGGGGCTCGCGTGGCTCCCGGAGCCGAGGATTTTGGCAAACGAGGGGGTTTGGAGATGGGAGAAATGTGCCGGCGGAGATGTTGTAACCCAGCCGGGCGTTTTGCTGCTGTCCCTGCTGTCCCCCCCCAATCCCGCGTTGCAGGGGATGCATCAGGGATGCCTGACACGCCCCCAGAGAGCTGCGGTTCTCCCCAAA
>NW_010265907.1:0-3410 GCF_000690775.1 Eurypyga helias
ATTCTGTGATTCTATGATTCAGAAGCAAGTAAGTAATGTAATCTTATTTTTTAAATGTCAAGAAGCACTATCCCTATAGCTTTTTTTCCCCATAATTTCATGTCAAAAGATCTATTAGGAAAGTATGTAATTAATTTTTTTAAAAGATTAGTATCAGTGGTGATGTGGAATACGATTTCCTCAGCACTCCAGCTGCCAAAATGTTTTTAATTTTTCTTCTTATTTTGTGGATAGCTTTTTCAAGCAACATTAATCTTGAAATCAGCAGTTGGGAAAAGTGGCTTTTTCATTGTATTTTCATCTAAATCCAACTTAAAATGCACATATTTAATTTAAAAATACTAGGAAAAAAATCTGTGTTTGATTTCATTTTCTAAAACCTAGCAGGGCCATCTAAAATCAGAAATTTTCCTAAAATTGAGAACTTCAGGTAAAATTGCACTGATTGCCAGGGGAAGGCAATCTTCTTGAAACCTTTCTTTATGTATTGTATGTTATACAAAGAGTAGAAGCGTATACTTTGGGGAATTTATATATATATACACACACTATATAATTTGAGGGGCAGAGAAGACTCCAGATATTATCTTTAAAAGCTGGATTTCCATTTTCATTGTGAATACTGCTGTAGGATAGTTCATAAAAAGTTAATAACTTCTAAATATCACTGTGGTGAAGTAGAACTGCTTATGAGTCCATCTGATGGCAGAAACATTGGCTTCTTCATATATTCAGTGTTCTGAAATGCCTGGGGAAAAAAAAATCTAGTAATTATGTTAGTTTGATTAACAAAATGTTAAATAACGTAAAGGATATGCAGGGGATAACTCCATAGCAAAGACCTTGAGATTTCAAAATTGTGAAGTAATGCCAACTGACACAATGTTACAAATGTATGAATATTCATTGGTTTTTAAGTGCTTTTTTCCTGCCTGAAATTAGAAAGAAGAGATGAACTGTTTATTCTGGCAAAGAAAAAGGGACTACAAATTGCTCTGATGAGCTAATACTTACTTGAAAAATGAAAAGTCAATCAGAGTTCCAAGAGAAAAATGGCATTGCAGTCTGTGAAAGGTAATGCTAGAGTCAACACCAAAATATGAAGCATGGTGGATGCACGATGCATCTATACATTGGATTTTGGTTTTCCTTAAAAAAAAAAAAAAGCTGAAAACCCTCCAATAAACCAAATCTGTCATTCCTAGAAACCCTTCAACCTCCCCTCCTTCCTCAAAGCCCCAAAAAGTTAGATGTTGCAGACAAAACTTCCTGCAACAAAGTATGTTTAAGCTGCAAAGAATCATTGTTGTTATCCTAATTATTAGTGCATTTGTAGGGACTGTCTTGCCTTACTTGTGTCTGCATTGTGCTTTGTGTTACTCAACTTATTTTCTGCAGCTCTATCTCAGAGGATTCATGCTCTGACTAGAAATAGGTACCAATCAGGATCAGAGCATAAAATAGATGGAATATATTTTAGAAAACAGATCTGTAATGTCTTCTTTTCGTAAATACAGTTCCCACCTGATTTGTCTTCGCAAGATCTAGCTAGTGGTTATTGTCAGTGGGAAAAAAAAAATTAAAACCATGCTATAGATAAATATGTAAACATGACTATTTCATTGTGACATAAGTACTGTTCACAGTACCAGGATAAAAAAGAGATGCTAGTAAGTAATGTTCTTACATTTATTGTTTTAAAAAAGATCTGATATTTAAAACTCTGTGCAGTTCTGTTAGGATACCTTTGATGTTACTGAGAAAAGCAGATTTTCATGGCAGGTCATTCCTTTCGCTATTCAACTCCACCAAAGTTTCAGAGTGCATAAGGCACTATGGTTCATTTCACTTTTGCTTCCTATTTGTCTGATAATAAAACTTGTAATTCTCTCAATAACTCATTTTACCACCTAAGAATAATAGGTTCATAGAAAACTAGGTTTGTATTCTGAAGCATTATTTATTCAGTAACATCAATTGCAGCCAGCGTCCATAAGCCTTGCCTCCTCACTGAGAAACTAAGGGTCTTCAAATGCAACAATGTGCAGTATTGGTATACATGCTTAATGGATCGCTTGCTTTAAAATCATATAAGTTGGAATTGTTTGCCTGTTTCTCATCACTGTGCTATGCCAGCATGGCATAACCCAGTGATTTGAATCAGAACTCTAACAGACTTGTAATTTACCTTCTGAAATAATATTTGCTTTGTCTTATTTTTTCCCCAATTAACATTACAGTTTACTTCCTGATATTTTATGTAAGACTCTTTATCTGGTAGTTGTTTCTATATTTACTGGAAAATTATTTTATTTTTCAAGCAAGAAGTATGGGATCTTGATACCCACTTATTTTATTTTAACAGTGCTGTTTCTTGCATCTTCAATTAAAGGAACATTTTTACTGTCTACTGAAATTCTTAATTTTGATTCTGAAAATGAGACGAGTTTTTAAAAATCTCTGTTACATTGCCCAGGTCTGCCAAGCATTGTCTACTTGAAGAACCCCAAGAATCAAGACCAAAATTTGTTTCTCTTTTCCCAAGATATATGTTGTCTTCAAATGCATAAATTTTGCTCAGCAAAACCTAAAAGTTGTAGAAACCTACAACTTTTTAATCCAATGAAGTAAGGAGGCATAGATACATAAACAGTGAGACAAATTATGTAAATGGCTGACTTAAATGATATGTACAATATCATTGCTCTTAAAAATAATATAAAAATTGGCCAAGGATTTTGCTGCAGAGATTAGCACTAATATAGTTTGAATGAGTATGAAAATGTATTAAGCTTGTTAAAACATTAAAATAATAATTGTGTTCTTCTCTATCATTATTACTATTAAATCATATAATTAAGTTTAAGAGAATGCATTTCTAACTACATCTGGTAGAGAACCATTGACTTGGTGGAGCCTTAGCATATCTGTGTTAACATTATGCAGTATAAATATATTTTAAAAGTCTGAAGTATAGCTATTTCAGGCCAATAATGATGAAATTCAAGTTCATATCTTATGAAGAGTAGTATGGTATTGATGAAGATCAACCAAGAGTGAAGGCCACATGGGATTTTGAAATTATCTCAAAAACTTGAAAGTTACCATACTCCATAATAAAGTTCTTAAATAGCAGAGTCCATCACTTCCTCTGTGGCACACAAAGAAGTTTTGTGGAAAAGACTTGCCTGTGATATCCTAAAAAGCCCAGAGCAGCACTAGTTGGACAGAAGGTGTATAAAGGGACATTTCTGTGTGCAGACTCACATGTATCTCACGCCTTGCTCAAGTCAGTTTCTGATCCCTCCTGGGTACACATTTTGGAGGAATCTGAGTAAGAGCAAAGATGGATTGGGGCAATCCCAAATACAAGTCCAGTCTGGGAGGAGAATGGATCGAGTGCAGCCCTG
>NW_010265908.1:0-7323 GCF_000690775.1 Eurypyga helias
TCGAAGGCTTTGCACAAGTCCAAATGCTGGCAGATCGTGCACATAGAGGTAAACAAGGGAGAAAAGGAGGATGTTGTTAATCAGAAAAAAGCAGAGAAGGGATTAGGATACCAGGGTTTGCTTAACACATGAATCAGAATCAGTAATTCCATACATCAGTAACCACGTAACAGCCAACGCATCAGTCACAAACCACCTCAACATTCAGCTTTGCATCATAACCAGTACCTGTCTCTCCTCCAAACCCAGAAATGCTTCAGAAGGGTAAAATCGGCGTCATACCCTGCTGATCATTTATCAACAGGCCTTAAACAACCCTCTACAGAAGAAGGGCTACGTGGTTCTTAGCCTGACATTGTATACGGACATCAACTATAGCCTGAAGGTAAACCCCAAAACATAACTTTGTGTTCCCTAATAGGGCAATAAACTCTGAGCTGGAGCGATCGAGCCAGTCAAAAATTCACCATTTCAAACCACAGACTTCTTGGAAACACGGCGGATTGCCTAGCCTCCCATTCACGTTCACTTGAGAGAGATGAGAGGGGGACAGGCCCTGCTCAAACACAGAAAGAAGCAGGCAAGGAATTAACACAAATTAAAGAAAGCAAGCACAACAAACAGAACGGGTTTTACTGCAGTAAACTCTCCATCAAATTATAAGCTAACCAGACCAGAAAAATAAGACACTTAAGTAAGTGAAGGTTACTGGGTTAGGGCAAATTATTTTTTCTGCGGGAGGTTTCAGCTGACAGGTTTCTCTGCATTTGCCATGCCTGGCTGGGTTAATACTGCATGGCTCCTCTGCTTCACATAAACTCGTGGGCACCGTGGGCTAGAAATGGTCCTAAATTCCAGTGTTGTACGTTAGCCATGCTGCTTGTATCATTGTTTCCTGCACTTCTGCACAAGCTGGCAACGTCTGCTCGATCTGCTTCAAAATTAATCCATCACACACACCAAGAACCTAAGACAAGCCACTACATGGACAGGTGATTTCCTTAGATACAGCCATAAACAAACCATGGGAAATGATTGCATGTTGCTCCCTACAGAGCCAGCGGTGTCAAGAAGATAGGGGTTTGCTTGTTTGCTTTAATATGAGCTGAAAAATTGTGGTCAGCAGCAGACTTTCCCTTCTGATCTTCTCAAAAATTCTACCCATCCCTCCACATGAAAGGCACAGCTATCTATCAAGTAACATAAGCAAAACATTTTTAAAAAACCCACAGCACAACTTTTCATAGCTAAAATAATCCCACTCCCCAAGACTTTCCTTCACACAAATGAGAACAGCCACCACCCTGAAGAAAGGCAATTTTCATTTGTACCCTCAAGGTTGCGAGAGGGCCAGGAGTCCCAATTGCTCCGTTCCCTGAAGCAATGCGAAATGAGACCAAGCATTGCCACCGAAATACCGGCCTGAACCTTAAATTCATAGTCAGAGTATTAAAACATGACCTTGCAGGCTAGAGGGAAAACAGTGCTGCTCACGAGCCAAACAGACAGAAGATTCACTTCGTACTTGTTAAACTGCCACCCACACCCCTTGTTTCCGTGAAGCAGTTAAGTATTTCTCTGAAGTTATCCAACAACTGTGAAGGTCAAGTACGGCCCTAACTGACCGGTTGCAAACAAACGC
Organism: Eurypyga helias; assembly: GCF_000690775.1. Classification (NCBI taxonomy): domain Eukaryota; kingdom Metazoa; phylum Chordata; class Aves; order Eurypygiformes; family Eurypygidae; genus Eurypyga; species Eurypyga helias. Next base: position 1,643 of record NW_010265908.1, read on the forward strand.
ACCTTTCATGTCGGCATGTGCTTCAGCCCGCTACCAGCCGCAGAGTAAAACCCTCATCAGAGGAGAAAAACGACAGTAAATTGGTAGCAAAGGGTACACACCTGGTCTACAGAGTTCAGTCGATGCTTGCAGAGGTCCTAGCTGACCCAGCTAGAGACCTGAAAATTGGGGCCAACGCAATGGAGGGGAAAGAACAATTTTTTTTTTTGATGTCTAAAACTTATAGTTTCAGCTAAAATACTAAAAATTTAAAAAAAAAAAAAAGAGCTTCAGTGGCACTTCTGAAGAATAAAAAAAAAGGCTTTGGAGGCTTTAGATTTGAAACTTCACAAGCTTCTTATGAAAAATGCAAGCTTTGAAAAACTTCTGAAGATATAATATTCTTACTTTGGGCTCTTCTACTGCCAATGGACTACGGATGCTGTAACTAATAAAAAATAATTAATGCCAATAAACAGGCCCTTCATAAGGCTTCAGCTTCTCTTCTCCATCAAAGACTCAAGTCATTCATTGGGACATTGTACAGGAAACAAAATCCATCCCCAGAGCTTGCCTTTACTACGTCGGGTTCTTCTGTGCTATAACTCACAATCAAAACCTTCCAAGTACGAGGAAAGGAAATTCACTTTTTTTCCCCCAAGTATGTAGCTCCAAAGGCAACTCCAGAGCATGGCAGAGACCCTACCTAGAACAGGACTGAAAACTGAGCTGGGAGTATGTGTGTTAGCCCTCCAAAGATCCCAGGTCTCAGGGAGGCAATGAAACAACCCAGCAGTTTCTCAGGAGGGTTCGGCACCGAGCAGTACCCTACAGTCCACCAAGCCACATCCTGGCACTCCTGAAAGTGTAGCCACGGCCTGCAAGATTCACGAGAGCAGATTTTTCCAATAACCTCCATCTGGGAGTCTGAATGCCCTCAAAAATTCAACAGTCTCACAGCGTCAGGCACCTTCCCACCAGTTTCGGCATGCCAGGGAAAGTAGAGAGGCAATGCTTAGGGTTTAGTACGCGAGATGCTCCTTATCCCAGGGGAGAGGGGAGGTAGAAATTGCCTCAACTGTTTTATTTTAGAAATCTTGACACTCCCCTCTCAAACCGACTCAGTGGAGAAGCACGTAAGAGCTTCACAGCAGTGAACACCACGAAGTGAAGGCTGACCTTCACAACACGTGCACGAGGAGCCGTTCTGCGTAACAGCGGCTCTGCGCAAACAAGGTGAGAAAGCTGATAAATTGGCAAAAACCCTAACCAGTGTCTAGGCCAAGCGCGCAACCTTTGCTGTCCCTGCCACCGGCAATGACACGCTGAAGACTGGCGTTGCAACGCCGTGCAAGGTGACATCCAGAAGTCCGACCTCAAGCTCTCCCAGACTCCTGAAGACAGAAACACTCTGGGTCTCACGCTCCCAACAGCTATTAGCAGAGACAACCACCACAGTAGTGATAACGACAACTCAGAAAGGTGTTATAACTGATATGGTAAATGAATCAACTGGGTGCCAAGCAGAAGTAACGCCAGCCCTTTTTTGTCCACCATACTATGGTCTCACCCTCCCGAAGGGCAATGGCAGCAAATCTAGATGAGAAGGTTGATCAGAAACTTGCAGTGACACATCCACCCATATGCTGAAGATATGGCTCAAAACAAAAGAAATACAGGATCAGTGAAAGGAAACAATTAGCCAGCAGAATTTTGTATCATGAGAGACTATCAAGACAAGAGCTTGGATAAATTAATCCAATCAGGCATCTTACAGTAAAAGCGTTTCCAGAGCTTTGTTAAAACTGAACAAGATTGTAAATATGAGCTCATATCGCCGTGCATAAATCACCTCCTGAATATATGAGGGTCAGCAGAAAACTTTGCCCAGGGACAACACCCCCCATGGCTGCCGGCTCCCAGATCTCCCCACAGCCTCCTCTGAGGCGGCCGGCAAGGACCCCTCCTGCGGCCGGAGGGCGCTGGGTTACGTCCCCGTGCTATTCACAGAGCTGACGTAGCGATGCAGACGCAGACCCAGCTCACACGTATCGCCGTTTGGAGACTGCATAATCACCCGGCTCAGCCCATGCGAAAGCAATACGAGAACACCTTCTGTACACAAGAAATTCTTGAGATTTAAAGTTTTAACACAAGCTAACAAACGCCAGGGATGAAAGAAATCCTGGGATGAAAGATCTCCATGACACCTGCTTTGAATAAAAAGACATTGCTACAAAAATATCAGAGACCTGCTGGTCTAGAGCCTTTGCTACATGTCATTCCCCAGACATCAATTTGCAATAGAGGCACACAAAAGCAGCATTACACAGATTACATGCTACTCCCCTGAACTGCAAACAAAATCTACCCAGCACTACCGCCTCGCCGTCCAAAGCACTGCTGAACAAAAGCCACCTCCTCTTGCTGTTCGTCAGGCGACTTTGCTAAGGAGAAGGCACGTAGCTGGGTTCGACGCCGATTTGCAGGACTGACAGCTCCTCCTGCAAACTTCGCTCCGGCCCAGCTTTACCGAATACTCCCAAATTTTTCCTCATGTCCACAGGTGGGAAACCGACGGTACCAACACCCTGGCACCGAGGGCAGGACAGCTCTTCCTCAATTTTTGTGTCCTTCGGGCAAAACCCACCCCCAACGCCTGGATGCTTAATCCAGTTAATCATCTTCAGCGCCTGTAACTTCACCCCTTTCTACACAACCACGTAATGCACGGTGATCATTTAACGTTTCGTTGTAACGGCACCCAGGAGCCCCAAGCCTCTCGCACCACATACAGGTAACAGGTCAGGCAGGTCCCGACACTAGAAGGGCCCAGACGCCGGGGCAGGTGACACCACAGCTACGTACGACCAACCCGAAGGAAGGAGGGAAGAGCAAGGTACCAACAAAACATGGTTCGCTCGGTTTTATGCCACATGGCTCATTTACTCACTGCTGGCAGCTTCCACAAAATCAGGCTCGTCAAGCACCTGACTGTATACATGGGTAATGATTATAAAGCCAACTCATGCAGGGCTAAAAGTACACAAAGATCTAACATAAAATAAAAAAGCGCAACCCTCTCCCAGGTGAAAATACAGGACTTTGAACGTAACAGGTGGATTATATAAAAATTATCTTGCTCCCAATCTCAAAAAAAAATTTTTAAATCCCCTCACAGAGCAAAAATTGTCATTATTGCAATACAGTTTTACTGCATTGAACATTCACGCTCCCCAACTCTTTCAGGGCCCAAACACAAACCCAACTGTGGCAGCATCTGCCCAGCCCCCACGCGAGGACTAGGGCAAGGTCTGGAGTATCCATGACTCTCCTCCCCGGATGCTGCCCAAGGAGAAGATTATTTCCTCACGTTGCTTTTTGTTTGCGACAGGGCGTAAAGTTTAAGGGGACGGCTCGCTGTTGCGCTTGGGGAAATCAGCACGCTTCGTTTGCTATTGCTCTGTCTGTGACGGAAAAGCCTTATTATCTGAGCAGGGCTGCAGCACCTTGTATTGGCGGTTGTCCTACACCCAGGATGCCAACCCGAGTCAGACCCCTTCGTTTGGGGACGCTTTCCCCCCAGGCCTCACCAGTGTCCTTCGTGGTCGTGCGAGCACATTTAAGTCTTTTCACACATTTCTTTCCAAAGCCAGGAAAAAAGATACGTGCGTGATCGATCACAAAAACATCCACGAGGCATCACCATCTCAGAAGAGGAGGACACCATCAGAGCACTGCCCCACAGTGACTTACTCCCTCTCCCCTGTACCAGCTACGGAAGTTAAAACCCAACGGCCCAATTTTTTTCCTTTTTTTTTAATCCAAAAGAGACCCCTCATCATTCAGAACACAACCTTTAAGTGGGCTGCCGGAGCCTTGCCTCCGAAAGGCAATAGCAAACACAAAAAGGGAAAAACAAAAACCACAAAAATCCCCTCTCCCCACCCCCCTGGGCAAAGAGCCAGGTGAGGTGCAGCGAGGGAAAGGGGGACGAGGTGCACGGGGAAGCCGGGCGGTTGCTCCCCTTTTCTGCCTCCCTTTTATTGCTGCTGAGTGTAGTAACACTTGAACTGGCTCTCTTTATTTGCAGCCGGATACGCGCTTTCAAAGATACTGTACTACTGTGTAGGCCAAGCAGGGACTCTCTTTCTTCCCTCAGTTAGGGCTTTTGGGAAAATAATTATTCACCAGAACTGCCATCGGGAACAGAGAAAGCTAAATCAATGTAGCTTTGTATGGGCCATTGCCACCGCAAAGCAAACGCTCCATCAAGACATGGATCAGTGAGATTTTTATCACTAGGAATCCTTATGCACATCTTTGTGTATTTTTAATATCCATCTTATTCCTTGGCGTGCCCCCTCCCTCCCCACGCTCCTGCACCTCAGCCTCCCCGCGGATTTGCCTTGTGTCACTGGCAGCTACAGGGCTCGGCCCTAAGATTCACACGCTCAGTAGAAAAAATCTTAAATACACAGCCAGGTTTATTCCCTTAAAAAAAAAAAAAATTAAATAAAGCATTGGTGCATAGCAGATTTATTCACTGAATGGGTTGATTTATTTAACAGACTTGACGTACATCAAAACCTACTATGGGCTTACATAATTGTTATCCATTTAGCAGGTCTGCTGCTTTTGTCAAGTATTTGGTTTTAAAAAGTGATTCACTGGAGGCTGCTGCCTTATGCACAGTCCACATACCCTAACCAACATCCTCTTGCACGGGGTATTTAGCTGAAAAGACTCCAAATTGCATCCTCCCTGCCTGCACTGTTGCATTTTTTTGTCTCTGCATCCTTCCCTTACCTAAACCGAAAAACCCCAACAAGCAGGAGCGCGTGTCCGGGCGCACACCCGAAGCACTTTCCAGCAGACTCTGTGCTGTGGGCACAGTGGTTACCGCCTTAGCACGCTGCTCCGGCGCTAACCGCAGGTACCTCCGACGCCGCGAAGGCACATCTGAGTACCAGGATGTTGCTGCCTGCTCGGAGGTTTGGGGCGAAGCCACCGGAGGGGCTAGCGTGGGGCAGAAGGAACGAGCCAACCGCCGAGCGGAAGCGGAGGAAAACCTCAGGGAAGATTGAAGAACCACAGAGCCGTTTTGTTTTCACGCAAGAGCCTCATTCAGGCCTTGGCTCGCACAGGCGCACCCGCGCTCCGCCGGCCCCACGCATCCACCCACGACACCCATCCACCAATTCCCCAAATACGCACCCATCCTGCGCTTGTTCCGAGCGGGAGGCGAAACGCCGGGGAGCATCACCGAGAGACAACGCGCAACCTTCGCCTCCATCGCCGGTCCCATTACGGCTTGTTTGGGTTAATAGATCATAAACCGTATCGCGAGCGAGCGGCGCGGTCCATTTGGGAGAAGAGGATTTCATTATCCCCCCCAGCCCCGCTCAGCATCACCCACGCACACGCAGGTCACATCTCACACTTAGTAAGCAAAACACATTACGGCCGCCGCGCAAGCGGTTCGGGAATTAAAGACACCGGAATAAAAACCGCACGAACCCGATTCTCCGCCGCTCGCTAGACAGATGGTTAATTATATTCACAGCCGCATTTTTCGCTGGGATAGAGTTTCAGACAATGAGCCAGTTTTATTTGATTAGCCAGTTCTCTAGTTTAATACGCCGAATGACAGTTACTTCCAGGGTTGGGGCTTCTCGTCTCTTTATTTAAATCCCATCCCC
>NW_010265909.1:0-7089 GCF_000690775.1 Eurypyga helias
GTCTGCCACAGGTAGAGCCTGCCCGTCAGAGCGCGGCCCCGGCGCTCTTCGAAGGCAGACGGTGAACTCTGGCTGCTGTTCAAGTGTAATGTTTCCTTTCTTGGCCTTGAAGGCAGATGGAGCCCAGGGTAGCCCTTAGACAGAGCAGGAGGTATTTGTAATGGCTGTTTCTAGGTCGGTAATGTTCAAATCCTATTTTCTGTTCTTCTTGTTTTGTTTTCCATAAATCGTGTGCTATAAAGTTGGAACAGCCTTGGAACAGCTGCAGCTTTTTCACTCCCTTCCCTCCACCCCCCGTCAGGAGTAAGTGAAGGATGGGTTGCCTGTGAATCACCTCCGCGCCTCTTGCGCTCCTCCTGTCCCAGCAGTGGAAGACAGAGAAGGACCCTGTCCTGACAGGCAGAAAGGGTGTGTGTCTCAATTGTCTGAGGTCAACTGAGTTAGCTGAACACAATTAAAGGCGGGGGGGGAGGAGAGGGGAAAGCTCTCTTGATGCTCCTTAAGGTACAGCCTGCCGTGTCCGAAGCCGTGCTTGTGGCCGCGCGAGACCGGTTAAATGTGTTAACTGGCATTGTAATGAAGATAGATCGTTACTAATGTTAACCTGACTCAACTGGGCTGCTGTGGTTGTAGTCGTGAGTGAACCTGTCTGGCCCACACGGACAAGCTTGCTGGAGGGCCTAGTTAGCAGGACAGCACCAGTCAGTGTTTCTAATGGTCTAATTAAGATGATTTGCCCCTTTTTTTTTTTTTGCCAAAGGTGAGTGAATGCTGTAGAAAAATGTTTACATTGTGATGTGGAAATCTACCTCTCTCGCCCAGGAGTTGCTTTGTTGTACCTTTGTGCAGCTCTCATCACCTCAGTGCCGCTCTCAGCCGGGCGTGTTGTGCCTGGCACTCCTTCACAGCACACCTGGATGCTGCGCCGGGCACCAGGGCCAGCGGTGGCGTGATTTCGGAGGGCGTCGCAGCCCTTTGCCAAAGTGGCCTTACGGATGAGCTGGGCAGCTGGACGTCTGTCGGTTTGTTCTCGACGACGTGGGTGTCTGCTGGCCGATGTGAGAAGGTTATAAAGCAGCGAAGTAGCCGAGTGATGCCTCAGTCTCCGATCTGCTTTAAACGCTCCACTTGAGACCAGCCACAAGAGTGAGCACCTGGTGAGAGGGTGTTAAAATTGATAAAACCCCAATCCTTAAACATCTAGCTGCTTGTTGTAGGTAAAAAGGCTTGTTTGGGGAGGGAGAGGTGTTTTCGGAGCAGAGTAAGATGTCTCCAGGAGATAGGGAGCTACTCAGAAGATACTGTTAAGGCAGATGTACATTGTCTGTTTTTTAAAGCCATCAGGTTGTCCGTGGCTCTATGAAAATGGAAATATTTTGAAAGGGGAGGGGTATGTAACTCCTGTACTGCTCAGACATAGGGTCTGAAATGCTGAATAACCGCAGTGCTCACTAACTTCACAAGGAACGCTTCTGGAACCGGCTCTTGATGCATTGGGTACAAAGCACTACAAGTGTGGGTAAACAGTTCTTTAAAATATTTTGGCACTCTGAGGAGACTTCAGTGAGTGCTACTTGGAAGCCGAACACTTGACTTCTCGTGGATAAGATCAGTTTAAATAGGTGCATTTTTCTTCCTTCTGTGTGCAGGAGAGAGGGTAACAGGAGGGCAAGTAAGAAAACCAGAGGAAAAGACCTCGTTGCTGACTTGGGAGACTCGTTTGACCTTCTGAGCCCCGTGCGCTTGCCTGTGGTTTCTAGCCAAAGGCTCTCACTTAGAGAGCGCCTTGCTTCTCGCGCTGAACTATTTTTTGACGCACTGAATGAATGCAATATGTTAACACTCCTGTAAGTCCCAGAATTGCTTGGCTGCCCCTTGCCCTGCCTGCCTCGGCGCTGGCTGAAAAGGTACCATTGTTTGTTCTGCAAACAGTGGGTGGTGGTTGTTTCCAAGGTGACTGTGGCGCTGCTGCTGCCCTCTAGTACAAAAAAAAAAATTGGCTATAAACACCTGAGAGCATCCCACTGTCACCAGCGGCAGTGGGAAGGAGGAAGGAGCTGTGTGATAGAGCTCTCTGGGCTGGATATTAGGATACGGGCGGAGAAAATGCCAGTAAGTTAGGAAGGGGCGATACATGCGTTCGGTTGACGGTACAAAATGGTCTTCCTAAATAGTGCCACGGGTACAGCTATTGAAACAGGTGTTTATGTCTATGGATGTGTCTCTGATGAGAAGAAATGATGGTGAATTTAAGGTCTCTCAATCTTACCGATCAAGTTTGAGTCTACAGTAGTAATACTCGGCTTTTTCACTGAAGAGGATGTTTTGAAGGTCGCTCAAGCAAGGGGGTGTGTGTAGACTTCCTACAAAGAAAACCAGAAGGGAACACTCAGTGGTTCTGCTAGACTTGTAGGCTTTCGGATTGTTTTGGAAAACCCAATTATTTGGGGATAAAGTATGCATCCACCGGAAGGAGAACCCTAACAGTCAATTCCTTCGCTGCTTTTGTGTGTTCTTGGAAGGCCTATGGTACTCAGATGGTGACATTTTGAAGTGTCTAGGTGGGTGACGAGAAGCATTTTTTCGGTCCTCTCCCTGTGCTGCCTGCCCATCTACGGATGCAGCTGTTTAGCACGGGGGCGGGGGGAGTTTAAAAAGAAAAACAGGCCAACAGTTTTTTTAATTGGTTATGGATGCTGCTAGCAGAACTTTGCCTCTACCAGCCCACATCAGGTTTAGTACAGTTCATACACAGGTTTCAGTAAACATTAACCACTTTTATCAGGGCTCGCGGCCTGCTGAATGGTTAGCGGAGAGCGTGTGCTGCGAGAGACGGAGAAAATGAACAAGTCCAAGGTCAAAAGGATGGTAGGTGTTTCTGTATTAAAATGAGGGGTGGAGAAGGCTGACAACACTTGGGGGAAGAAGTAGGCCCGTGTGAAAAACGTGGTTCTTGTCCTCAGGCTCTCAGGGTGCGAGTACGCGGGGGTGCTGTGAGGCGGGGGGCGTCTTCAATTTTTCTTCCCCTCCGGTGAGATGACCGGCGCACACCAGCCCTCCTCGCGCTCTTGCTGACCCGCAGCATGAACTCCTCGTGACTCGGATCAGTCCCGAGCAGTGTATGATCTTTGCTATCGCCTGTCGCGTCATCATACGGGCCTGCTCCTGCCCAGCATCCACGGAGCTCCCACTGACTCCGGCAGCACGCAGCCAAGCGCGGGCAGCCAGAGATCGCAACTTCCTCCCCGCCCTGCCTGCGGGAAGCAATCCTACAAAGCCGTCCTGCTTAGGGAGGGTGGTTAGGGAAGTGTGGTTTAGCAGCTTGCCTCTCCTTTCTTCCTCTTGGGCGACTCGGATGTTTTCTTTATTGCTTTTGAGGGGCGCAGTGCTGCTAATTTTGGTGCAAAATTAATTGCCGTAGTGATTTGAAAAACAGCGGATCAGCTTAGCAATGAAAATGAGGTAAATTGCATGTAAGTTAGTGAAATGATTTTAAGTTGAGGGGGGGCTGGGAAAGGCATTTTGAAAAAGGGCACATGACCTGCCCTAATGAAATTTGTTGAGGCACCTGATGCCAGCGTTCAAATTGTCAGCTGTTTTTAACTGTGCAAATCAGCATATCCTGTCCCTCCTAGCTCCATTCAAATCATACTTTGCAAAAGAAAGAAGCAGCAGCGTTCACCTGCACGGTTCCTAGAAAACACCGTCGCTGAAAGGTTGTACCTCGTTGGAAAAACACAGATTTACTTAAATGGTACATCAAACACAGAAGAAATCCAAACCGTCTGTGGCTGATCTGACAGTAGTGTGAGAAACACCCTCGGCCGCATGCCCCTCAAATAAGAAACGTGTGCGCGCAGTTAAAAATCTCATCTTTGTGGTGACACAGATGATTCAGTGCAGGAAACGAGAGGAATCTCATTCAGCAGTCGAGCATTTGTGGGGCGGGGGTGTGAGGAGGTCATGGTGTTCAACACACCCGGTTAGAAACCTCTGGGCTCCTTTCCCTGCTGCACTTTATGCTGATTTAAATCAGGGCTGGTGCTCGAAGCCTCAGCGCGAGAGGCGAATCCATCCCATCCTCTTCGTTCCACCTGCCTCGTCTGGGACGCGCAAGAGAGACAGGAAGGGACTTTGTTGTTGGTCTTAAATTTTAGCTCCAGCCCTTAGCCACCCAACTGTAAGCCGTCCCTTGCCGTGGGACGGGCAAGGGCTCAGCTCTGAGGTCCCGCTGGAGCCGAGCAGCGGGGTTGCCAGGCCGGCGCGTGGAGGAGGGCCAGCGGCCGGGCTGCCGTGGTGGCCGGTGGTTCTTCCTCCTGCCGTGGCTGCGTGGTCCTGGGGGGCGGCGGAGGGAGAGGAGCTTTAGGTGCAGGCTTGCAATTGCAGCCTCTTGGAAGGTGCCGTAGTTCATCTAAATATAAAATACAGACTGCGGTTTTGGTCTTAAATATTTGTGGGATTTTACCAAACCACTACAAACAAACAAAAGTAAACAGCAGCGAAAAGTGACACATTTCAGGCAGGGTTTATTTTTTTATTTTCCTTCTGCAAGGTGATGTGGAGACTTGTATTCTGTGACTCAGTGTTCAAAGGACAGACATTTCTCAAATTGAGGACTTCTTTGTTCGCCTCTTACTCACAGACTTCCCAGAGAGCTTTATTTGACAGTTTTTCAGGAGGCTGGGGTGTAGTTTTCTGTTTAACTCTCTTGATGTTCTCCCACAGCTTTCCAAGTGTTTTTGCCTCCTTCTCCAAATTTAAAACAAAAACAAACAAACAAAGCTTCCTCATCTAATAAGTCGATTGTGTGTTGTATTAGAAGCCTTTGTAAAGTCAGTGGAGGGAAACGAGATCATGTGTGCTACTTGAATTCTAAAATGCCTTCACTCAGCACTAAGGGCAGGTTTGATGGAAGCATGTACAAAACATTGTGTGTGTGTGAACTTCTGCTTTCCCTGGAAACTGACCAAGGAATAAAGTAAGAAGGGTGATTTTTAGATTGCTTTGATTCCTCTGCAAAAGCACTTGCAGTTTCCTCTTTGCCTTAGGTCTCCGGCTGATAACCAACGCTAATGAAGTGGCTTTTCATACAGTTTTATTGAAATTATTTATGCAAATACAGTGCAGACTTTATTGCAGTGGCAATCATCTGCAGTGCCCAGCTGGTAAACAAAAACGTGACCGTTCATTCTCCAGCACCTCGACAGCTTCTGCTCGGGTCTCACTGACGTAGCCGGCCGCGTGTGCTCCCGGAAAAAAAGGTTTTGCCGGCTCGTAGAACCGAGCTGTAGGAAGGTCTCACTCCTGAAGAATCACTCAGCCTGTTTGGCCTTTTTATATTGTTTTATAACCTCTGTGGAAAAGTATTTGTGCTGTCGGTCTGCGAGACCTCAGTCCTGTTCCCCTTTTGGAATTGTTTCATGAGAGGTTCTCAGAGGACCATTAGGTGCACTGTGGGCAGGAAGAATTACATCTGTCCCCTGTTTAGATACCTTGCAGAGGCTGTGATGTTACAATACTCTCTTAAATCTCTAACACGCCGAGTCTTTTGATAATACAGTGGAGGGACTCACTCTGACAACCCTTTCACCAAATTTCTGTCCTCTCGCCTTCATCTGGGGAAGACAGCCTCGTTACTCCCGGACTGCTGTGGTCAGGTTTGGCTTGGTGGAAAACTTTGGTTGGGCGAGATGCGAGAGACCCCTGTGCTGCACGAGCACTCGGAGAAGGCGGGGCGGTTGCCCCACCGCAGCCTTGGGGCAGCCAGGAGTGTTTGGGGAGACTTGTATTTCCTATCGAGGTGCAGGTGGGCCCCAGGTCACTTCTCCTCTCACAGAGACGCTCACTGGCTCTCGCGCTGAACTGTCACAGTGTGACATTTGGGGCTTTTTTGCTTCATTACTGAGCTCAGTAGATCAGAGCAGGTGACACGTATTCGTTACGCTGCTTTGCTGCCATTTAGGAGCGCTTCTGCGTCGTCTTGCGTGGGTGTCTCGCGCGTCTTAGGGGCAAGCAGGGTTTGGCTTCAGCGATGCAGCTGCCAGGTGTGCTTGGGTTGGGAATTTGAGGCCCAGCATTTTGGCTTCAGGAGCCAGCGCTCCCCAGGCCAAGGTCAGCCTGCATGGCACGCTCCCATCCTGTGGCAGGACCCGGGCGTCCACAGACCCTCCTGGGCTCCCCAGCATGGGATGCTGGCCAGATGAACCACCCAGATGAGCTGGTGGCCACTGACCATCCCCAGAGCGAGGTGGCCTAGCACACGCTGAAGTCTCTGCTCTGCCCGGCTTAACAGCCGGGATTGTTTCAGCCTTGCAGCTCTGGCGTGTAGGGTCTTGCATTCAAAGCGCTAATGACTTCCTCGTTGGGACCCAGACCCTTTAAATTTTTATTAAAGGGATTGTCTGTGCTGACATTTAGCTAGCACCAGATGTTGGCTTTTAGTTACCAGTGTGGAGGTGGCATAGCTAATAAAGGCAAGGGTAAGAAACTTGTGAGAAACTGCCTGTCAGATGCGGCTTTGTGTGCCGCAGCCTGCGGGACGTCTGTCGCTTCTTCATGGGCCAGTGTTCTACAAGAAAGCTTTTTTCTTTCCTCCTTCTTCTTTTTCTTCTATACTCTTGACTGGCCAAGTGTTTTCCAAGCGCATGTCCTTTTTCAGGTGGCCTTGCTCGTTTGTTAGAGGCAGGCTGATGGCAGGGAGATCTCAAAGGTAACTCGATGGCAGATTTGAGGGTTTTTCCCTTAAATTTTGGTATTTCTTCTGCACATAACTTCCCTGTAGATCATACTTCTCCCCCTCAACCTCTTTTGGCCATACCCTCCCTCAGAAAATGTCAGCAAGTGATTGTTTCCTCTGCAGAGCTGCGAGCCCCTAGACAGAGGCTTTTCCAGTTTTATGAATGCACCATTTGTTGCTGAGGACACAACTGTTCGATATAACTGGCTGCATCCCACTCTGCTTGGGACCAGCATGCACTACAGCCGGGCTACGCATAAACCAGATTTTTGTATTAAATGGCACCATTTTGTCCACAGCAGCAGCCTGTCTGTCTTTTGTGTGTGTGCGTGAGACATGCAGTTTTCAGATGC
>NW_010265909.1:7131-8391 GCF_000690775.1 Eurypyga helias
GTTATTCAGTGTGCATACCGTGCTATTTTAAGGGTTATTTTTCTTAGGGAGTTCCTGATGAGTGATATTTCTTCATTATTCTGTGTAGGCGGGCCGAGGCAAAAGCACATTTTAAAATATTTTATAAAATGGTTGCACGGTATAGCATTACAAATGTAGTTGTTTTACTGAGGACATACTCAATTATAACTTCACTGAAAATACATGTAGCACTTTGAAAGTGTATGTGCTCATTTATGTTTTATTTTGTGTCGTCAACCCACTGCATCCCCCCCACTTTTTTTTGTTAAGGGCCTCAGGGCTGGAGACTGGGTCGATGTAACCACTTAAAGATGCTCTGCGCTTTTCGTTTTTAACCGTGTCCCGGAAATGCCATCTCACGTCAAACCCCTTCCTAAGGTTGGCACCACGCACTGGTTTGGGCCTAAACGGTGGCCTAAATGGCTCCGGGCTGCTGTGCTGGGTCAGGACATGTTGGGGGAGGCCGGAGGGGCTGCGTGGCCATCGAGTGTGGCCTCCGTCCTAGCAGAGATGCGGCCTGTAGTATTTCCCAGCACAGGTTTCTACATCTGCGAGGCTCGGTTTGCACTTAGAATGATGCGACGCGGCCCTTTTGGCGGACTGGGAGGTGCAGGAGGAAGGGGCAGAGGCGCAGTCGGGGGTCGGTGGGTACCACGCTGCTCTGTCGTTTCCCCCTCAGCCCTGAAGCTCAGCAGCTTTTGGGAAGCGCCGTCCCCGTTCTCCGTTACGTGAGTGCAGGCTGTAAAACAGGGAGGTTGTGTGGGGCTCTGGTCCCAGCAGCTGAATCACAGCTTAGGCTTTCAGTCCACGCTGCCTATCTCCTTTGTCTCCGTGCCAGGAGTTTCTCCTCAGAAGCATAGTTGAGCATTTTCCCCATCTTTCCTCTCTCATACCTGTTGAGTCCTCCCACCCCACCAAATAAGAACACCTCCAAAGCAACCCCACCAGCTTAGAAATCTCCCACTCATGCTTCGGTAAGAATACTTTCCATGCTCCATCATCACTGGGTTTAAGAAACAGGGAAAACTGGAAACACCTCTAATTTTCCCTCTTTAAGGCGGTACTGAGAAGAGAAAATGCGGATTTCCCACCTCACCCTCCTTTGGGTACTGGAACGAGTCTGAGCATCGGGCAGGGTTGCCTAAAATGTAATAATCCATCCACCAAAAAGAAATAAAAGAAAAACAAGTACAGTTTTTCAGACTTTTCGTGGAGGTTCCACCACCGCCCCCTCCCCCC
>NW_010265910.1:0-1364 GCF_000690775.1 Eurypyga helias
CCCCGGGGCCCGCCCCCGCCCGCTGCGGCGGACGCTCGGGTCAGCCCCGCCAGCAGGCGGCGCCACCGTCTCAGCAGCCCTCGGTCCTTTACACGGCAAGGAGAAATAACCAAAACCAGCCAGATTAGGAAAACGGTAAATAAATTAAAAGAGGAACAAGTGAAAAAGAGGAGTATAAGATTAAGAGGACGGGTAATTAACATACAACCACCTCAAACCACGGTTAAGACAGCTGTGCAATGCCTTCCTCTAAGTGCTTTGGGTCTAAGAAAACAAACCTGAGGAAACAAATTCAAATTCCAGGATGCTTCCTATAGTTACATCTTTCAAGACAGCTCACAGTAATTTCAAACTAAGCAAAGTTGCCATTTATCTTGTCAATTCCCTCACTCCCTAATCTCAAATCCACCTTCTGTGCATCCACGCCTTGCAACCACCTTGAGTTCTGATGGTCCAGATCTCTTCCAGCAGCAGGTCTGAAACAATACCTGTATGCTTGCCCTGTAATTCATACATGTGCTCACTCACACATATTTATGCGAACACATTCACCAAAATATGAAATGTGGCCAAAACTAAGTCACTGATCCTCAAGAAGCAATTTCCTACTTCACCATTAACAAAAAATCAATCAAATCTTGCCTTCATAACTCTGATAAGAGAAAATGTAATATAGCCCTAACTACAAATAGATGTAAACATGTTCATTTAACGCCGTTGCAATAATGCTCATCAAGTTTGACACTGTCTTGTGAGTAACATATGGAAACTGTACAGTACTGAAAGAGTTAATGTGTTTAGAATTCAGTTTCCATCATACTTGGGTGACTATCTCTTTAAATAATTTAAATCCTCTCCATCAACTACAAAGCTGTTTTGAAGCCATTTAGCTTTGTTCTTTACATGTGTTCTAATTAAGAAATGACCTTGTCATCACACACACCAGAAATCCTGGATTATTTCCTGCAGCAAAAATCTACGAAGCAAAAAAAAAAAAAAAAAGACAAAAAGAAAAAAAAAATGTACACTTCTTCCTTTAGTGAGGAACTGAGGAAGTTGTTGGTTGGCTGAATGCTGAAGCAGTTTCACCGCATAATTTTGTGTGTGTGCGCTGTTGAATGTCACAGGGCGGGTTGGCGTGACCTTGAGCTGCATCAGCAGCACAGCAAGGGTCGAGATGCCTGCAGGCGCCCTTGTACGGGATTTGCAAGACAAAAACCTTCAAACTGGCTGAAGGACATCTTAAATCTCTTCAAAGGTTTTTCCGAACTAATCTGGGCTGCTCTTAGCCGGATCTGTGCCAGCGCGAGAGGCAAAATTAAAAACAAGGTCTTTGACAGGATGTTGTCTCTCTCCTCTTAACC
>NW_010265911.1:0-3695 GCF_000690775.1 Eurypyga helias
CCATGAGGTTGGCAGTGGCCCTCCTTTACGGCTGTTTATAACTTGGACAAGCCAACCACCTGGATGAAAGGTTTTTCCCTGTTGGGATTTGTTCCAGAATGAAGGAATCTGGAAAGTTTCAGCCACCTTTCAAGAACTTCCCGACGAAACGCTCCGAAGGACTTCAACATGCCGACCCGCCCTCCCGGACCCGACGGCTCACCTGCCTCCAGGCACGGCTCCAGCTTGTCGAAGTATTCCGGCGCAATCAGCTGCAGCAGTGACTGGAACAGGTTGACGTATGGAAGGCGTGACACCAGCACCAAAGACTGCAAAAAGGAACGATTAGGAGTCCGGGCGCTCCCGACAGGATGGTTTCCAGCACTGCCACTGCTCCCTAGAAGGCGACACTTAAAACCGACATGGGAAGAGCTCAAAAGCAGCACTTTGGAGGTGGAATTCCTGCTAGCGACCGAGCTGTGGGACCCGTAGGCCTTGGGAGACCCCGGGTACCCACACAGGGCCGAGGAGTTGGTTGTTTAAGGAATAAGCACCACCGGCAGTGTCTGCCAGGGAGCCACGGCAACGGAGAGGGATGGGAGAGTGACCAGGCCAAAGGTCAGCTGGAGGGAAACTGAGATGAAGCTGCCGACAGGTTCAAAGCCACCAAAGCGACCGTTTCCGATGGAGAAGCGCAAAGGAGCAGCCCACGGAAATGGAAATCAGAGAGAGAAACAAAACAAAGGAGCTCAGAGGGAGAAGAAACTTGAAATCATTCAGACTTGTTTCCAGCAATGCCTTTTTAGGGTTTTTTCAGCTTCTTTATGAAATGTATCACGGTTTGTACAACTGCTCCAACTCAGTCATAGAATCACGGAATCCCAGGCCAGTTTGGGTGGAAAAGGACCTTAAAGCCCCCACCAGCCCCACCCCCTGCCATGGGCAGGGACACCTTCCATAGCCCAGGGTGCTCCCAGCCTCATCCAGCCTGGCCTTGGACACTCCCAGGGATGGGGCATCCAGTCCCAGTGGGGATTCTCATTACTGTGCTGATGATGCTCTTTCTCTGATCATTAATGAGTAGACGAGTTAGGATCCAGTGAAAATTTCTGCAACAGTCATTTAAACACCTGCTTTGCAACCCAAAACTGCCATTTGAAATAAAAAACCCCATCATCCAAGCATGACAAAATCCTGCACTGAGGACTTTTGTAAGTCTACCAAATATCGAGCACATTAGCCTGGTATAAATATCTGCTCAGCAGTTCCTCGTGTTGTCCAGTTTCTCTAATCCCCCAATTTTTTGAGTGAACAATCTACTGCTTTAGTGGAAATGAAGAAACTAATTTCTGTATTATTATTACAGGGTGCTGGGGGCGAGGAGCTGGCCATGAGCCGGCCGTGTGCGCTGGCAGCCCAGAAAGCCAACCCCATCCTGGGCTGGATCCAGAGCAGCGTGGCCAGGGGGCGAGGGAGGGGATTCTGCCCCTCTGCTCCGCTCTGGGGAGACCCCCCTGCAGTTCTGCTCCAGCTCTGGGCCCCAACAGCAGGAGGACACGGAGCTGTTGGAGCGAGGCCAGAGGAGGCCCCGGAGATGCTCCGAGGGCTGGAGCCCCTCTGCCCTGGGGACAGGCTGGGGGAGTTGGGGGGTTCAGCCTGGAGAAGGGAAGCTCCGGGGAGACCTCAGAGCCCCTTCCAGTGCCTGGGGGGCTGCAAGAAAGCTGGGGGGGGCTTTTCCCAAGGGCAGGGAGTGACAGGACAAGGGGTGACGGGTTTAACCGGGAAGAGGGAGATGGAGCTGGGCCATGGGGAAGGAATTCTTCCCGCAGAGGGTGGGAGCACTGGGACAGGTTCCCAGAGAAGCTGGGGATGCCCCATCCCTGGGAGTGTCCAAGGCCAGGCTGGATGAGGCTGGGAGCACCCTGGGCTATGGAAGGTGTCCCTGCCCGTGGCAGGGGGTGGGGCTGAGGGAGCTTTAAGCTCTCTTCCCACCCAAACCATTTCATTATTTCTCTTTGAAAGAAACCCCATGCCACTGCCTGCAGCTGGAGGAGAAAGCACAGAGGCCAAGTACCCTCTGGCACAGGACAGTGTCCCTGTTTTCCAACAGGTTACCAGACCGATCTCCTGTGAAGCACTGCCCTTTGAACAGCAGGTGTTCGTCTGTTTGAGGATGGCATTGTATCTTTTGATGTGAAAAAACACTATGGAAAGAGTAAGGTCATGGAGCCATGGAGAAAAATGGATCTCAGGATCAAAGTGAAACATGTTCATTCCCTAGAGGTCTGAAATTCCACTCTTTTTCAGGCTGTGACTGTAGCTGTCTGCCTGCAGAACACACTTTGCATGTTTGTGCTGAAATAAACCTGCAGTTTATGTTATTTTTACAGTGCCTGTGTCAAAGGAATTGACATCAGAGATGAGGTTGGTGAGGTACCAGCCAGAAGCCATCAGCCCCGTAGGAAATCCATTCCTGGGTGGCTGCTAGGAAGAAGGAAGATCGCAGTGACCATGAGTAGGGTTAAGGTCTAACTCGCACGGCAGTAAGGAAGTCTGTCCTCTCACTATCTGTGACACTGCAGTACGTGCTGAAGCCAACGCTGGAGTGCTTCAGGATCTCATGATTCAGACAGCAGCTCATGTGATTAACGCACCATGGCAACCGCATCCAGGTTTGTTTGGAATTACGCCTTCCACACATCCCTCTTCCCTGCGACCTTTGCCATGTCCTGCAGAAACGCTGTGGGTGTCACGTAGGAAGTGGTGCTGGTTTACAGCTACGGAGAGGTGCTACCTACCGGCTGAGTGGAGCAAGCTAGCTGGTTTCGGTACCCACCTTCTGAAAATAACCCCTCTTCACCGAGCTGTCCTTGACTTGCCTGAAGTACACGTAGCCGAAGTAATGAGCTGCCTCCCGCTGCAAGAGAGACCAACACGCTGTGACTGAGAACCCGTCTGCTGCTACCAAACTCCCTCCAGCCACTGACCAGCCCACCTCACCCCGACGACACAACCACAGCGCTCCCTCCTGCGACCGAAGTTATCCCTGCTCGGCTATCCGGGAGAGTTTACCAAATGGGAAGGCAGAGGAGACACAAACACCTAAATTCACAACAAATTACAGCCTCTGGGTAGCATCTTTCATTAGCCCCTTTCTGCAGCACCTTCGGGGCCACCATCTCAAGGGTTAATAGAGGTTTCTGCTAACAGACCAGCTGAACCAACCCAGTCAGCTCATCCTGGCACCCAGTGAGCTCATCCCGGCACCCAGTGAGCTCATCCCGGCACCCAGTGCTGCCACCGAAGTGCTCCGACTGTCCGTTTTCTTTGCCAGCTAGAGGATAATGTATTGTTGAGGAAGGAATACGTCATCTCCTGAGGAGGAAATGTCCTCTACCGTACCTGTTGTTTCCTCTTCAGCCGGGCATTTAAGGCAGCACCAGTCACGCTTTGCTCAGGATGAAGCTCAAAGCTGAATGATCCTTCCTTCATCCCATCCGTGAGAACTAACACATTTAACCCAAATCCCCAGCGGTCCTTTCAAACATGTTATGTCTTCTACGCTCCCACAGGCATCAAGAAACGAGTATAGTCATGAGTACCAAACACAGAGACCACCCTTAGTACCACTGAATAGCCCACAGGCCCCACGGGTGATCATAGAATCATGGAATCACAGACCGGTTTTGGTTGAAGGGACCTCAAAGCCCCCCCCA
>NW_010265911.1:3842-5523 GCF_000690775.1 Eurypyga helias
CATGGCCCATCTCCATCTCCCTCTTCCCGGTTAAACCCGTCACCCCTTGTCCTGTCACTCCCTGCCCTTGGGAAAAGCTCCCCCAGCTTCCTTGTAACCCCTTCAGACAAAAAGGCACCTTTTTCTTCCCAAATATTATTTTTTCCACAACAGAACCCAGCACTTTGGCTGCTTTACTTCCTTCTTTAAAGCCTGGTGAACCTGTGAGGCAGCATCCAACTGCTACAGAGCAGCAAAGAGGTATGGAAGCTGAAAAACCTCTAGACCAGAATGTTAGGAAAAGAAATCCTCCTACACCCTCTTGGACCAAAAAGGCACCTTTTTCTTCCCAAATATTATTTTTTCCACAACAGAACCCAGCACTTTGGCTGCTTTACTTCCTTCTTTAAAGCCTGGTGAACCTGTGAGGCAGCATCCAACTGCTACAGAGCAGCAAAGAGGTATGGAAGCTGAAAAACCTCTAGACCAGAATGTTAGGAAAAGAAATCCTCCTACACCCTCTTGGACCAACGATCCATTTCTGGATTGCATGTCACAAAAAGACTGTAGAAGTGTTAAAAAGGCACAGGCACAGGAAGCATCATCTCAGAGGAGAAAGAAGAAGAGGACAAGTAGATCTGATGGCCATCTGCTCCATTAAAAGAGACAATGGTGCTCTGCACATCCCTTGGCTGCATGAATTGGGCAGTTCCGGGGTGGAGAAACCACAGCTAACAGATACTGCTGATGTTAGTGCTTGGGTACGGCTAAACCAGCCCGCAGACAGCAAGCCAAAGCGTGGATGGCGGCACATCAATCATTCCGGCTGGTTTTATACACACAGATCCCACAGCACATGAGAAGAATTGTCATCCCTCCACAAAGGAGACCCACATTTAACTCTCCACGGACGAGGTACTCTTGTCTTGCCCCACGGCCACGCGCACAGGTAGCCGTGCGCTCTGCTGGGGGTCCCCTGCGTGCCACCGTTTATCTTTTTGCTCTAGACACGACCACTGCTCTAATCTGGGGTCCCCCTGATTTGGTTCCATCTCTCAGAGTAGCTGGGATTCTCAACACGGCCCTCCGGGAGTATTAACGTGGGAGCAACTCCCGGTGCTGAAGGCCTTCTCCTGTTCTGGCTATTCCCATGGCCAGAGAAAATGAGTATTTTACGCACAGAAAACAAATCACAGGAATATTTGGCTTTTAACCCAGGAACACCACTGGCTGCTTAGCCGGTATAAGGCTGTGTGCTGAAATACAACTGACCTGCAGCGTTAGGGGTGCTTCTCTGTTGTACTCGCCATCGTCCTCGTAATGAGCCGTCCTCTGCCCCCCCGACTGACGAAGGCGGAAGCTAAACTGAGTATCCCCCAGGCCACCTGAGATAGAGAAGATCACAAACACTCAGGAAGAAGATTCAGTAAAGAGAAAGCTGGAAATGTGGTTAAATCGGAGAGGCTGACATCAACAGGGATGCTGATTCACAAGGAACTCCAAAACTGAAAATGAAGGGGAGAGTGACCGCATAAAAAAACCTTAAAAACCCAGTGCAAGACAGGAAGAACGCGTGGCTGAACGTGCGAGCGGGTTTCATTAAGCTACACCTTGCCAGGCCATTGCTGGGGATCTTACGAAGAGTCACAGCACAGTTTGGGTTGGAGGGATCTCAAAGCCCCCAGCCCCACCCCCTGCCACG
>NW_010265912.1:0-849 GCF_000690775.1 Eurypyga helias
GGCACGCGGCAGCGGGACCCTCACCGTGGTGTCCTGCCTGAAGCGGGTCCGGATCAGGCCGTTGGGAACGCTCCCTCCGGGATCAGCCGCATCCCAAATCTCTCCCTTAGAAGGTAAAACTTGGGGATTGCAAGGAAAAAATCCAGATTAATCCCGTCTGTTTACTGGGAATGGAGCGTGGCCTGGACGCGCTGTGGGTCTGCGAGGGAAGGGGGAAACCCCAAACCAAGCCAGGGGGGAAGCGAGGGGTTGGATGGAGCCAGAGCGGAGGAAAGGTCGGAATGCTGCGCTTCCACCAAGGATTTCCTGGAATCTCAACTGGCAAAGACGCTCCTGGGGAGAGATTTGGAAAATTGGGCTTTTAAATAGTCAAGAAGATTGGAAAGTTTGGCCTTCAAATATTGCAGGGAATGGGAAAATTTGGATTTCAAATATTCCAGGGAATTGGAAAATTTGTATTTCAAATATTCCAGGGAATGGGAAAGTTTGGCTTTGAAATACTCAAGAGATTTGGAAAATTTGACTTTTAAATAGTCAAGAAAATTGGAAAGTTTGGATTTGAAATATGCTAGGGAATGGGAAAATTTGGATTTCAAATACTCCAGGGAATTGGGAAAGTTTGGATTTCAAATATTCCAGGGAATTGGAAGATTTGGATTTCAAATATTCCAGGGAATGGGAACGTTTGGCTTTGAAATACTCAAGAGATTTGGAAAATTTGACTTTTAAATAGTCAAGAAGTTTGGAAAGTTTGGATTTGAAATATTCTAGGGAATGGGAAAATTTGGATTTCAAATACTCCAGGGAATTGCGAAAGTTTGGATTTGAAATATTCCAGGGAATGGGAAA